>NC_070585.1:23151176-23455781 GCF_027409825.1 Scomber japonicus | reverse complement strand
TTATTTTGATGGGTTTCTTTGTGAAACATAATGATATCTCTGTAAAAGAAAACACCTTACAAATAAAGTCATACAAGATGTGTGTTAAGGGGATAAGTTTTGGTGCCACATTGGCTGGAGATCATTTTATTTGCTCTGTGAGGGAGGGGGAAGAAGAAGTGAGAGAAGACTGTAGAAGCAAAGTGGTTTGATAAAGTTGGATCTTGATGGAGTACAAATAGAGGTGACAGAAAAGAGGCAGAAAAGACATGTTGAACGGTGAAGATAGTACAAGAGAGTGAAAGATGGTGGAGTGAGTCACGGAGGACTAGACAGTGACTGTTATCCATAAGCCATGTGCAGTGCTTGGTGCTTGGAGTGAAATTGATTACTTCATCTTCGTCTCATTATTGTCATGATGGATCAGATTGCTGACTTCCCTCAAAGGCGGCTTAATGACTCGTTGACACAAATCTGAATGACTGGCTTCACCGGTGGCGTCCATTAGTGTGCCACACAAAGCGCTCAGATGTGCTTAAACAAAATTGATAATTAAGAGCCTTCATCATTATAATAAATGGCATCAATAAAGGGACAATTCATATTGCATTTAATACATTCAGTCCTGCTATTGAGGATGCCCAGGCAGTTATGAAGTCCAGAGATGATTTTTAACTCTCATTTATCATTCCTTTGTTTCGATGTGACGATGAATTATAATAATCTCCATTGACAAATACTGCGGAATAAACACAGAAATGCCAGGTAAGCAAAATGAACTGACTGTTATCATTGGCACTGTCTCTGTGATTGAGCTGTTCTCCCAGCCAGACCTCATGCAATACAGGCTATAATAACAAGGTGGCAATATTACCATAATTACAGCATCTTCTTTCTTGTCCAGCTCATTCACTCTCTTCCTCTATCCTCCTCCTCCTCCTCCTCTGGTTTGTGTTGTTTCTTGCTGTTGTTAATGCTCAGCCTCTAATGGCCATGGCGTCTTCTCTGACGAGGCTTAAAAACGTTTGTCTGCCTCCTCCATCCCCTTACTTATTCAATAATGAGACCACACAAGGCAGTGTCTCTATTCATAATGGAGCAGCAACGGAGCCATCTTGGTTGGCATACAAATCATGACAGACTGGAGCAATGCAGCAGGATAGATCTAATTGAGAGATAAATTAGACCTCTGTTGTTGATTGACTCAAGTACCAGTTGAACTGAGTCCCTGTCAATATGGGCTCTGGGAGTCTGTTGAAAGTCGCTGCCTCCTGCGTTTACACACACAAACACACGTGTCTAAATATGGAGATCTGAAGGTATTGTTGTGTTTGTGCCGGTGTTGTTTCGACATCCTGATGGTTGTTGGTGGCGGTGACAAGCACGCTTCATTGTTTATTTCTCTCTATTTGCGCTGGAGAGTTCAGGATCCCATGCCACCCCGTCTCATCTAAAAGAAAACAACAAATCATTTCTTCCAGTTTGAAACAACAGACCAGCAGAGGGGCGTTGGGAGTGGGTAATATTTGCTCAAAGTATGATTTCAGCATGGTTGAATGGCGTGGTGTCACTCTTACCGATCCCTGTATTTTAACACATATTAAATTAGGATCATAAACACACTTTAATCACACAACTGCATCATAGTATTGACTTTCTGTGCCATTTTTACTGTGTCTTACAGAATTTATAGATTCTGAGGGGCAAATGCAACAATTTTAATTATAAATTCCTCTCAGGCACTGTAGTGTTATTTACAGCAACAGAATTAAGAATTGGTTTGTCCGCTCTATATTGCAAGCTGTCAAGTAGGAGCCCTTCATATTTCACCCTTACAGTCCCCGGAGCATCACGATTCGTGTTGACGATGCAGGTGGGCAGTGATAAACTGGAAAACAGGGACAACACTTAGTACGCAGGTGCTTGTATGAGCTTTACAAAAAGCCAAGGAAGGCCAGCAACTGTCTGTGGGGATTTAACCATGTTACAGCTTTGATGCATTTTAAATTGACCTCAAGCATACTTTGGAGACAAGGAGAGAGGGCAGAAACACACAAAGCAGACGATCAATTACTATTCTATAATTGGACAGGGCTTTAATGAGGCTGGCGGATGCAGCCTTGTGCACCTTTGTCAGCCGGAGTCACTGACGTGGGTGGCCCAATCAAAGCATGTCCTCATTAGCATATCTCTGCACATGCAACACTAGCCCTCAGAGTGAACACCACTTCAAACAGAGGAGTTTCTTCTTGTCCAATTTCCCCATGATGACTGACCCCTACACATTTCTACATTGCATAATAACTCGCAACTGACATGGTAACATATTATATTCTTAAAACAGCTAAACCAGGGACATAATAACAACAAAATCAGACTATGTTAAAGGGTAAATATCATAGAATCACGGCTTTTAAAGGGAATATCAAAGCAGATGTTCAGTTAAATGCTGCAGCAAAATACTTATCTATTCAATTTTAGGCTTTAAAGCATTGCTTCAACACGAGCAGTGAGAGGTTGAAGGGAAAAGCTAGTGTTTTAGTCTCATACATCTGCTCTGGTGATCCACTCATCCCCTATACCAGGAATTACAGCTGAGTCAGAGGTGCAGAATACTGCAATACAAAATCAAAACAACAAGGTTTAAGCAGTCCTTTGTGTTTAACAGCTGGCACTGAATCTGCACCATGTGTGATGTTGGTATTTGGTATTACTGTCTCATATGCTTTATTGTCACACATTAATTTATTCATATAATTATGGTTTTAGTTTGTGCTACTGCTTTATCTGTTTGCATGTGTGAGATGTAAGTGGGAGGTAGACTTGCACAGCTGCTTTTCTTCTCTGTGTGTGTTTGTATGCATGTGTGTTTGGGGAGGGAGTAGAAGCAGATGATGGGGATGCATCGTCTATGAATGATGCATTGTGTTGTGTAGCGTTGAACTATTTTTTTGTACTGTTTACTGTTTATATGTTTGCACCACTGACCAAATGAATTTCCTTCTTCAATAGTTAAGTTCATTCAGGCTCGGCTTGATTATATACAGGACTGTCTGTATTAATAACACACACACATAATTATGATAAATTAGAATGAAATGTATGATGTTGAATGTATGTTTTGGGTATCTGTATCACATGGTATAATGGTTTTAAAAAGGTGGTGACGGTACAAAACCAGATGAGGGGCATCAGGAAAAAACATCTCAAATATTCCTACTTCTGTCTGACACAAGCAGTTTTAAGTGAAGGCTGTAAGGACATGAAAATAATGTAAATGAGTGCAAAAGAAGTATCCTCACACAGTTGTTTAAACATGTGTAGCTTTATACTGTGAGCTGGAAGACTAGACCAGCAGGACATCTGGTCCAATCTGTTCAAACCACAGACTGTAAAAATATAACGGATGTAACCAGCGTGACATCACCCGCTGGTTTGTGGACTTCTGTTCTGAAGCCTTGAGTTTGGCATTTTGGCTGTCACCATCTTTGATTTTTGTAGCAGAAATAATCATATTTGGACTAGATGGAAGAGCTGACCATAACGCTTACTGCTAGCTTGGTTAGCATGGTGCATTTACAGTCTATGGTTAACTGTGATAATGGTAATAATAATGCTAATTTCCAAGAGGCTTAAAACCATTAAAAGAAAATGTTCTTACAGTAATAACTGAATATCCAACTCCTCAGAGGGTTTTTTAGTACATCCAAATGCTGACAATTTTAGGCAACCAAAATGTTACAATTAACTTTCATATAATGAAAACACACTGAAATAGCAACAGCTACGGCAGTACTCTGGGAATCTTGGGTTACGCCATGGTGATGTTACATTTGTAGTCATTGCCTTTAGTTTTCAGACCTCCCCCATTTACTTCCAATCTTTAAAGTACTTTTGAACTATTGGCAATTAATAGAAATACGTCACACAAGTAGGCACTTACTTACTTGGAAGCACTACAGCTGCAGGTACTGGGAAAGACAACAAAATTCCTGGTTCACTGTGATTCATCACACACTCAATGTCTGCAGAACTCTGTGCATCAATACAAAGCAACTTGAAACGAGTACTCTATTTTTTTTACAATCAAAGTCAACATCCTGTGTTTTTTTTGTTTTTTTTTTCTGTCCAGCTGACGCCTCATTATGGTTAAATCACTTAAACCATAATGCTGTCTACAGGAAGCAGCCATGTATTAATGTTTATGTAGAGTGAAACATAAAAATTGACATTTCAAACTTCCCTGTCTCAAAAGTTATTAGATGGGATAAGTCAGGAGCATATGGGCACATGAGAAAGTGTGTACTCAATTAAATGTAGGAGATTGGAGTATTTCAGCCTCTTTGATGCAGTTCTTTCAAAGCCAGTTTAGTTTGCTTTGTGTTTACTGAAAAAGCTGAGCTCACATAAAGGCTTCACATTAAATCTCTTTGCTGTTCTTTTGATCAACAAATAAACTCATATCCATTGTTTATTAATGGTGAAAAAAATGCATTTGTGCATTCAATAGTGGTTTGTTTTTAGGAACTCTGAGACAGATGCAGAAGCCACAAAGTGTTTTTATGACTGTGGATGCATAAGATCCGTCAGTTCGAACATCCTGTACATTGTAAAATGATATTGAGCAAACCAAGCATTTTGTATCAGCCAGTCTCAATTACAATGGACAATATGTGCTGTATTCACATAAAATTTACCACCTTTGCCTCTCTCAGACACTAATGGGGATGGACAAGGATATTTGCAATATTTGACAGTGAGGTTAAAGTATACAAATTGAAGAATTGAGAAAAGGAACAAATGCAAATCTCCCTCTGGTTAGCCCAACTACACGAAGCCAAGCCCTTTCAAATCTCAACCCAATCTTCCATTGAACAAAAGTGGTAATCCTTTATTTATTAATAAAATCAAATTGAGCAAATGAGACTTTTGGTTGCTGTCTTGTCTATTATGCTGAAACTTGAAACCATGGAATTCCTCTCAGACAAATTGAAGCAATGTCTCCATGCACGCAGGGCATTTTATGGTAGGTTTAGCAGGGAAATCTCAAAGGCTCATTAGACGTCTTCTGTCTCTGCTTGGCAGCTAAAGGGTATCTGCAATTCTTATCTGAAGTGGCAAGCTCCACTCAAATAAGACAACAGTTATTATGAAACTAGGCCTCGCAAAACTTTATGAGACGTGCTACCCAAGGAAGTGGAATGCTTAATGTCCTTACCATGTTGGTGGAGAGAGGTACCCGTGATGATGCCTCCAGCCCCAGAGCTTTGTAACCCCCGTCTCCAGTTAAACTGATAGGCCACATCATTACCAGGTTTCCACAGCACACTGGAGAGAGGGACAGGCAGGTACCGACAGGGAGGAAAGGAAAGAGCAGTGCCTGGGATCAGCTCAGTGTAGCTGTTGGGGCTCAGCTGCCCTCATATGCAATTCAAATGTAGAGCCTGGTGTGCTGCAACAGGTCTGTGCTGGACCAGGTACATCTGTATCTCTTCCGGCTCAATGTGGAGGAGGTGGTGAGTGACAGCAGGTGAGGATGCAGCCCAATTAGAGCAGAGCTGTTGGAGGATGATGAATGGGTCTGGCTTAGAAAGCCTGGGAGAAACATAGGCATAGGCAGGCTCGAGATGCCCACAGCTGTCTCGCAGAATGAGTATAAACATGCTGAGGGGCTCCTACATACAGAATAATGCAACCAGCATGTGTGTGCCGCCCTGTCTTTTTCTACCTCTTCTTCACAGTCTTTGACAGTTATAAACTCACCTCCTTGACTGGCATGGCCTTGAACTAAATTTAGAGAATCATGCAGCTTGACACTCACCCCCTGTAGATGCATATAGAGGCGAAAGAATACACTGTGCCTTGTACAAAATGCACCTTTGTGTATGTGAGTGTAATGCTTATCATTGTGTGTAGAGAAGGCTACTGTGTGAAGTGTGAGCACAGACCCATCACCTGTTGCTAGGGAATACAATCATGCTGTCACTGCGATGTAGAGCTTTCAATATGTTCTTAAAAATGTGGGTTTGAGTTTAGTACCCACAGGGGTAAGCATTTATATTTCAAACCATGGCGATTTAATGCATAGATTCCACTTTTTTTCTCTAGATGTGTTAAAACAAGATAATTTCATTAGGGCAAACAGATAAGCAGATAGATAGTATCATAGATTATCAGTGAAAATGCAAACTGCAGATACAGCACTGCATTTGCCACAGGAAGTACTGACTACTGATTTCAGGAGTAAGTATGACAAGAAATGCAAATCAGACTTTAGAAGGTGTGCTGATTGGGGGGCTCAGGCACACCTGCGGGTGAGGGAATATCTTCCGAACCTTTGTGAAAGAGATTAGTAGAGGTTTATAATTCAATTTCATTACTGTATGAAATAGGAGGAGACTTCTTCCAGGCCACCTGTCTACTCCTGTCTTTCTGTGTCATTACCTTAATCCCCTAGTGTTAGGGAGAAAGGCGCTTAGCTCCCCTTTTCCTCCATAATGTTGGGTTGGTTCAACAATGTCTTTGAAAGTTAATTATATAAACTTCTTGTTTGCATACTGTGAGAAAGATATTGGTCGGGTTTGAGGAGGGAAGGACGTAATGCAGTACAGCAGTGCTCAAGATGAAGAGCATACCTTTTTGACCTGTTAATTCCCTCGTGAGTTACCTCGCCTTGCGTCAGTTAGTGGGTGAGGTTGAATGAGCAAGTCGATCGAAGAACATATACAGTAGATGAAGAAAGATAAACAGCATTAGATGGCTGTAAGAGAGGGAGGAAGAAGAACAGCAGGGTGTGATACTGGATAAAGGAGAGAGAACATAAATGAAAGAGAGAGACTTTACGTTGGTGATCCATATTGGTGAATACATTTGTCTTGTTGCACCATCTGCCACAGAGACGCACCCTGTTCATAATCAATGGTAATCCATAGCTTGAATAAAACAAAGAAAACCATTATCTACTGCCAAGTTCCATAAAGTAAAGCTGAGAGAGTAGGGAGGGCGTGAAATTTACACTGCCCACATTAACCAAATGGTAGAAATGACACCATGCAGAGGATGTGAAGACCCAACAGTCCCTCGGTTTCACAACAGCAAGTCTTAAGGCCAGCTCTTATCAATGATTCACAACAACACTGGATGCAACTCGCAAAAAAAATCCCAAGACGTCTGATCTTAAACACTCTAAAACTGGGCTGTTCACATCAAAGCAAAGCAGGCGGACACAGATTACCGTTTCCATAGCAACAACGCCACCCCACTACTTCTGCTGTGATCCATTGTATCACTGCGAGTGGATAAGCTGGATATCTGTTTGTTTTTGATAGCCTGCAAACTACGTTACCATGAGCGGATTAAACATTGCTACAATTAAGCTGGTGACAGGTGTTTAGTTTGTTAGCTAACTTAACACACAGTATTAGTTTATTAGTTTAACATAAATGATAAAGAGCATGTTTAACTTACCAGACACACCCAGGTGTCCGTTGGAATTGAGCAAAGAGTGTTATCTATGTTTATTTTATTGGATGTATTTTATGTTTTTGAGCTACAACAAAAAAGTCAAAAAGTGGGATGAGCTGGTTCGTCCTCTCACTCTCTGACCAGAAATCGACCATGGTTTTGTACTGGGCTGTGCCGAATTGGCCAAAGAGAAACAGCTAGGTCCTTAGAGCCTAGGCAATGGCTTCAGACGCTCTTCACACCGTTGCAATTTTCTCTACAACATTAGCCTGTTTTGTCTTGTTTTGAATCATTGACCTGAACCAGCCTTTATGAAAACCCGTCGAGCTCACAACTTTAACACTGATAATGACCATGAAACAAAACAAGCCATTTTCTCTTCTTTTTAAACATGTATTTCTTGTAGAAAATATAAAAATTAGACAAAAAGCCTAACAGAACAGACAAAAGTGGGGCAGACAAGCTTACATAAATACATAAGAACTTGAACACAGAAATATCACACACAATTACCATTATTAACAACGACACTGATTACAACTAAAACACCCAGCAAATGATGAATATGGCATTCAGCCAGCTAGTCATAAAGTAACTAGTAAGTAAGAAATATGTTCAAATTGAATTGAGATAAAGGATTAATGTCAGAAACCCACAGCCTTACTATATATCACCTGGACTGCCACTGAAACTATTCTCATCATCAATTAATCTGTTAAAACATTTTTTGGTGAATTGATTCATTGTCATTAAGTTTCTAGAACCCAGGTTTACATCTTCAAATGTTTTGTCTAACCAGTGGATCAAATTCAAAGTTTAGTTTACATTAAAATAGTGAAAAGCAGCAAAACCCTCACCTTTTAGAAGCTGGAGTTTTTCTGACTCAAACAGTATTTCATCATCAAAATTGTTACCAGTTAATTCTGTGTCATATGAATTAATTGTTTTCAGCTATAACCACCGCTGAACACTGTTAACTGACACAGTGTGACTTTACAGAGAGCAATGCATCATTTTCAGTGTTCAAAATCTATTGGTTTTAATAAATGTCCATTCTCTGAACATTTTAGTTCTATGGGCTCACTCAGAAATTGGGTCATAATGTTAACAACAGGAAAATCAAATTTATAAGGGTTTTAATTTATTGATAACAAGCTCAGGACATGAACAGAGTTTCAATTCAACCTTTTGCTAAAGTCAAGATGTTCACCTTGCAGAGGTGAAGGTTAGGGTCTTCTCTAGGCTGACAAGGATAATCCCCCCTTCCCAAACCTCTGTGTTCAAACACTAATCACCACCTCCAGCATAATTGACTGATCCAAGTTTGGCTTGGGCTAATTTATGTGTGCAACACCAGGAAAGCTTAAAGACAATCCTGGGGTGTCATCTATGTGATAGATCTCTCCCCTTGTGCCCTCCTCGCTGCGTGAAGTCTCATATGTTTACATACCGAGATTTGACAGTATTGGCAATGAAATGTAGGCTTCGAGGCATTTCCATCAAAAGGTCCCACCCACACCCCAAAGCATAAAACATACATACTTTTAAGATTATGCTGCTGTTGATGGCTCTGTAATACTATAAACCTCTTATCATAAACATGCATCAAGCTAACATAAATGTATAGCGTTGCCTATGATTTGCGACATATTCACATATCTGTAGCTTACATTGGGGATGCTCATTAATGGGGGTATTTCTTGGGCATTAAAGGAGATAAATTGATGTACTGATTATGTTACTATGCAAGCCTGATATTAGCATTTGCTTCTTTTTTTGTGATATTTTCAGATGAAAGAATAAACATCTAAATTATATATTGAAGGCACTCATACTGCAACTGCTTCATTCAAAATAGGTTGCTCTGATTCTGCCTTTAAACCTTTATAAAAGGTAAACAAAGGTGCATTATTAGAAATTACATTTTTTAGTGATGATGATAATGAGTGGTTTTGGATGTTCTGCCCCCTCTTGAAACCCTGTTCTAAAGGATATTGAATACAATGATAATCTCATTATGGTCGGTTTTACAGTGTAATGATAATTACATGTTCTTTTATAATGTACTAAAATCTTTTTTTTTTTGACTGGCTGCGAGGATGAGAAACAGCTTGCACAGAATGTAATGTTCAGACTGTGTTTTCAGCTTCCACTTTACACATGCATTTAAAGTTTCTTCTTATTTACATATTTACATACAAAACAACAACAACCTGCACATGAATACATTTCAGATGATGTAAACAAAAGCAGATCTGCAGTGGCTACAAAAACAAGATGGAAATAACAATTCAAGCTGGAGGGTCTGCTAGGGTTGGGGTAAGGACTTGAAGATAAGGTCCGGCTTTGGAGGAGCGGCAGGTCTGTAGCTCATGATGAGGCACCAAGCATTTTTTCTTTTGTCATTTGGAAAACACCAAAGGGGGGGGGGGTCTCTTAGAAATTACTTTTAGCTAGCTTAGCCTACAAATTGGACAGAGATGCACCTGAGAGCATAGAAATGTTTACATGTTAACACAGAATCTATATGCAAAATAGTGCTTTTATTTGTATTCACTACAATATCCCCTTTTGTAAGATTATTTAAAGTCAAGGCACTTCGTTGATGTTTACAGAGAAAGATCATGGTCTTGGTTAAATACTGGAAAAAAGTCTAAAGTGACTTCAAACTTAAGACATGATATGTTTATTAATATTTGACTCACATCACTTTTTCCACAACATTAACCAACATGCTTTATTTTCTTATTTTTTTTATTTTACTACTAACCACACACAGAATTCAGGATGCAAATGTTGTTATCCACACTTTCATTGCCCATCATCCAGTCTGACCAGCTCCCCAATACATCCAAAAGTGAGCTAAAAGAATTGAGCACATATTTGAAAAAAAACATTTTCTCTATATTTTTATATAATATTGTAGGGTTGCCTTACAGCTTTACAACACTGGTAGAAAAACAATCTATACAGCAGCAGGCTATTCAAGGACATTAAAGCTGTAAATAACTAATTGCTTTTAATGAATGACATCAGTTTTGGTAAATGCACATCCCACATTGGGGAAATGCAAATTTATAAAACAAACCCACAAACGCTTTTTATCTTGTTCATATATTATTAACACATATCTGATCTGTGAATAGGCACTGTATGTGTTGTGAATGTATCTTATCTACATGTGACAAACAAATCTAAATTCGGTCACTGCTTTCTGGTGTGCAGGCATAGCTGTGCTACTGGGCTCTAATTAGTTGTCTGGTTTAGAAATTTAGAAGTAAACACATACTGCAAGATGGCTTCAAAGGCTACCTCAGATATGTATAAAGAAGACCGAGTCAAATTACCTGCATCACCTATCAGTTGTACCCACAGGCTCTGTTCCTTAGACAGAAAGTACAAAAAACAATTACATCAGCTACTACTTTGAAAAATTTAAACCCTGAGCACTACACTGACCTGCCAGAAAATTGTTGTTTGGAGAATTAAATGAATTATGAAAGTGCAGAAAAAACAATTTAGTCTTGCATATCCAGCTGCTATTCTAATAAATCACTGCCACCCAAAAAGAACTAATTTGTGTTGTTGTACTGCGAGCATGATTGATGAGCATGCTCTGGGTTGCACTAAAGGAGACGCAGTTCAACAATGCTGCATTATATCTTTGACAATCTGAGAAAAAAAAAACTCCCATCTTTAATCTCTTCAACTGGCATCCATTATTGATATTGATGCACCAGTGCTTTAACGTGCCAACAGAATTCCTCCCAAGCAAAAGCTAAAAGAATTGTACCTTTTATTGTTTTTGCCGATGTTGTTTTTGTTCGGTGTGACAGAACAAACATTTGACAAACGCTCCACCTTGAAATCATGTGTTGCAGCTGTCACTTGTGACTGTACGGGCTGAATTTATTCCAGTCAAGCGGTGTCTGTATTGCCACCCTGCTGATTCTTCATTGTTGTTGACTACAATAAAAGCTATAACTTCTCCATTTCCCTTTCACATTTCCTTGCACTTGAGTGAGAGGAAGCTGTTTTTTTTTTTAAATAACACCTGCCAAAAAAGTCCTCCCTCCCAGCTGAGATCATGTACTAATGATGCTGAGTGTGGATTGCATTAGTCTAGCTTGTGGTGTCACATCTTATTATCATTTTCTACGTTGTCACATGTGATGTCTATGCTTTGAAGTCATTTGACAGATGTCCCTTAATTCTTAAACCCTTTCTACAGTCCAAGAATGTTACATGGTTACATACCTACAACATACAACACAAACAAATGTAAATGTACACACAGCTTGCAAGCACAACCAGACAGACACACTCACTCCATCTTGGCAACAAATAGAGAGAGAAATACTGGTAGCCCTGAGTAGCAAAGCTGTGTTGTTGAATAGGGGCAGATCTGACACCACAGACATCACATTGATATTAATATCTATGAGAAGCCTTTACCTTTTGAGTTATAGCTCTAGCGGTCAAATGCCTTGAAGGGGTAAGGCACAGCTGAGAACATGAATGTTTAACAAGACTGCTGCATAGTTCACCTCAATGCAAGCCTCCAGATCTGAGCTGAATTATTAAACACTGCAAGGTTGGTCCAATTGACTACCAAGATTACAGTTATAAGTCTACAAACAACAACAAAGTTCAAAATGAAGAAATCCCTAATGTAATTACACCACCCTCAAGTGACACTGGTAACAGTTTAATTTGCAAGGAACACAAATGGGACAACAGGAGTGATCCACGCACTCCTGTATATGGTATCAATTCATTATGAGTGATTAAAGTGATTTAAGATTTTTAAAAAGTGTAAACACAGGCAAATATTTACAGTATGAGTCAAACAGCATTTCATATTTATAGATTCAGTGTATCTAACTTTGTGCTTACACCTAGAGCAGCAACAAGAGACAAAGCTAGTGGTACCCATTCATTTTAAATGAGTGGTGCAGCAGAGAGTGCAGCGACAGACAGCGAACGCAGACATCTCATAGACTTGTCGACAGGAGAAAGTTTAGCTGAGTTCAACTTTATGCAAATGATCAGTGATACAGTCCACCACGGGCCTATTGTACTTTAATGAACTGCTTTTGACTTTAGTTCCCATCAAACTGTTCCTATCACTTTCAAAATGTAAGAAAAGGTAGTCGTAGCCTCATTCCCTGAAGAATACAGTGTGTCCTGTATATGTACAGGGGATATCAGTAAAACGAATAAATCATGGAGGGAGGCACTCAAGGTGATAGGAATCTCTAGAGAGCTTTCTTAGAATATATTATCAAGTAACATAATGTCTAATATAGCCTAAATTAACGCATATTCACATATATAACAATTTAATGCTACTAACTAATGTTATTAGTGGTACCTCCTCCAAATCTCCAGATTATGGAGTATAGAATATGGTATAACACCAACTGACAAGAGGCAACCAGTTTGGCTGCCATATTTTTGTTCATATTTTCAAACAGTATAATCTGTTATTAAATTGTTATTAAGTGTACAAAAGTATGAACTTTGACTGACGCTGTCTCTGGTAACAGGTTTAGCTCTGGTAATACAAGTATAAACTGCCTAAATCTAATAAAGAGAAGGACAGTGCTGCCAATGCTAAACTATCAGAAAAAGAATCCCTCCATTTCACTTTACAATCCTAAGATCCCAAAGTGAGGAGGAAAAAGAGTGGTTGATTTACAAATGTAAGTAATGCACTAATAATAACAAAATAAAATCTGTATTAATAACACTAATAATCATTTTATGTAGTAGATAATAAGATAGACAAAAGACAAATTCACTGCTGGTGGGTGAAGAAACTATGACAAACTCTTCCTTCAAGATGAATTCATGGAGTATGTGTATTGTGTAACTAAGATACAGTTTGTCTTCCTGTCTTTGTGTCACTCTGTCTTCTTTTCCTTCCCACACTGACACAAACATAGACACACACTCACAGACCTGCAACTATTTGCACAGACAAGAGCCCTGCAAACGTGTGGCATTCACAATGTACCTGCAGTGTTACTAGAATCACATTAGTAGTGGGATGACGGGAGCCCATGCCACACATAATGAACAGAACTTGCACCATATGTAGCAGTTATGTAGTGCAGATTAGAATGGGCAAACCAGGAGTTGGTCTGATTGGCAGCTGCATTGATAAACAGCTCTCTAATAAGCTGTGGATAGGAACATCCCATCCATGACTGACTCTGACAGCTATCCTGCACTGCTTCAAAGCAACACATCCACTCTCCTCACTCCAGCACCAGGCCTCATTTTCACGAACTGCTTCAGAAATAAAAGACATGGTTGGCAGCCATCTCAACCGCCAAACCGACCGCAACACCCACCCACTTTCTCTGGTACAATACATATACAAGAATAACACTACAGTTTGTTGACACTGGGAGTTTCCTTCACATGGTAATTGCTTGATCTGTCTGAGAAGTGATAGTAATGAATACAGTAGGTAACCTCTGTTGGCTTGGAAAAGCATGACTAGAGTGGCTTCTCCTGTGGATATGGGAGAGGGCAGTGAGATGTTGTGGAGAGAGAGGCCAGTGCAGTATGGTAAGAAATCAAATACATAGACATGTTGTTCATAAAACACACGTGCTCTGCTTGGTACATTGCTGGAAGCGCCTTGTAGGGGAGTCTGAAATACAGTCAGCTTCCCCAGGCTCTGGTGCTAGTGAGATATGTTAGTGGCTAGCCTTCTTCATCAAATAGCAACATATACAGCACTGCACTGTACACCCATGTGCTTTATATTGCCAAAAGGGATTGCATTGCTTTAGAAATAATCATAGTAAAAATGATACATACATTGCAGAATGTATGTATCATCTTTATGCTGTTATGGTGATGTACAAGGACTCGAAGTTTGAGTTTCAGCACTCTACGATTGATCAATGTAGATTATGACAAATATCAAGGGTGCTATGATAGAAAGAAGACACCACAAATCTGATTAACAATTCTCAAATGCAGAGTAAAGACAGTGTCTGCAATGGCCCTACATCTTGTAATGTCCATGTTACAACACGATAAATAAAATCTATATACAGTACATTTATGAAATATAATCCATTGCAAACTTTTACTTCCATTCTCTTAACCTCTTATTATTATGATACAGCTTTGTTTGAAATGCTTAGAGCAAAAAGTCCTGACCTATTGCTGGCATCCTCTACTGTTGGTGTGTTTATGAAACAACAACAAAAAACAGAACAAATATCTACAGCATGTTGTAAACATAAAGTACTGACAGGGATAATCTCTTTTGTTCTGTGACCAGGGTAGCACAGCCTAAATGTCAAAAATCTTCACTTGAACCAGTGTGTGCAGCAGGTGAGTATTCTCACCTACAGAGAACCTTACCAATGTTTCTCACCTCAAACCTCACCTGAAGTCAGTTTGCTAGGTTAGGCCAAGCTGAGCTCACGGGCAGTCACATAGCTCGTTAGAGTTGAGGAGGGGAAAAGACCTGCCTCAGTCGTGTGTTTTCAGATGGGAGAGGAGGTACAGTCTATACCCAGCTTAAAGAAATGTACTGAACTCTGAAAGTAAAGTCTGAAAAAGTCTTGTTTGCATGCAGTTCTCTAACAATGTGCATTTGTTTTGTTTTTCTTAATTTGTAAATTAGATTAAAATTTGCACAACATTTGGATGGAAACCTAGCTACTGGCTTACAGCAGCAGTCACATTGTTATATGATTATCATACCATTCTGATACTGTCAGAATTTTGTCCCAGACTATCTTTGGTTGCAAAACCATACCAACAGCCATCTTTGAGCCTCTCTCACTGTGCAATGTACTGTAGGACCACCATTTTAGAGCCAAAGGCAATATCATCACATTTCTTTCCAATGTTCGTCTTTCATCAAGGGTAGCCCAAAACCGCACAGTGTATACCCAGTTTAAGGAGGTATTTTCGGCTTCCCTGTTTTTGAAAACAAAAATCCAATCATTATTACAAACACTGTATGTGAGTCACGGTTGGCTTAGGCTTGAATGGCCATGAAACTCCCAGTCAAATCATCAGTACAAACATGAACTACAGCATTGCAAAATATCTTGTTCTTTGGTTTAAAAAGCATAAAGTACAAGGCTGTGTATGCAAGACATTTGGTGGGTAAGTTAGCTACTGTACCAGTCCTAAGGTGCATGACAGCAAGAAACATCTGCTAACAGAGCTTACAGTTATGTTGTGTGCTCAGCCGACAGTGGGGGGAAGCCAAAGGTTACTTAGTTGAGAAAGCTGAAAACACAAAGGTGAGCACATGTAAATATATATTTTTTTAAATCAGCTAACCCGAGCTGCTGTGTTTTTGCTAATCTTGTAATAGCCTACAAAACAAGCTAAAACAAACTACTGCTGTCCCGTTTTGATAAACATGTGAATGAACCAGAAAGCTAATCTTAGATTGTAAATTAAAAGATTGACTCCTCAAACTGAAACAAATATGTAACCAAATATAAAAATGCATGTCTGAAGAAATGTTTCCATTGAGCCTCCAGTACCACTAAGTTTGAACAGAATACATGTGACAGCATTGTATAATTAGGTTTCATTATAGTTGAAATACATACATCAGAATACCATTACATGTGGTAAGAATTGTTAGCAGGATTATAACTTGCTGACTAACTGTGGACAGTCAACACTTGCTTGCAGCCATGTCTGTCGCTCTGTCATAAAAGCTGCAGTGTGTGGTTGGCACACCCACGATGGCTTTAAGGTGTGGAAGCAGAGCTCACAGCACACACACTGCATCCCACGGTAGAGGAGGGGTGACTTTTTGAGCTTTAACCCCAAATGTTTTCTCAAAAGCACAACATTTTATAGATTTTTAAAATCATTTCAACTTTGTGTCATTTCCCATCAGTCTCTCTGACCGGACCGGCAAATCAAATGGGGGGTTATTGTGTGTGTCGTGTTGCATTCAGTCATTTCATCTCAGTGAGCAAACTTGTGTAGTGAAGAGCCAGGAAGAGGGAAGAATTGGTGAGAAGAGGACAGAAGTGGGAATCCGGATTTGAGTAGTGAAGAAGAGAGAAAAAAAGCCAGGAGTGAAAGAGAAAGTGAGGAAAGAGAATGACTGAGAGAACAGGAAGTAAAATGTGAAAACTTGTGGAACAGGTGAAGAGGGACAAAAATGTGATGAGGAGAAAGGAGTGAAGAACAGAGGAGTAAACGAGAGCAGAGGTGCCAGGAGAGAATAAGATCTTTTTTGCATCTTAAGTTCATGATTAGAAATCTTAATACTTTTTTTTGTTTTATATTTTTCTTCTTGCAGTAGAGGACATTAAACAAATGGAGCTGAGAGAATGAAAGACGTTATGAAGAGAAGAGGAGGACAGTTAAAGTACCATAAAATAATAATATATGCCCATGTTGTTTATGCTACTATGCTAGTCCCTAAAAAACATAATATAATTTGAATAAATGTTCTTCTGTTGTATTGGTCTAATACTTAATTTAGAGTATTGAAGACCACATTTACTCAGCACTTCTGGCTATACTCAATTTGCAATTAGAGCAGCCCAGATTATTATGGGATGGATTCAAATGCAGCAGATTTGTCAGTTTAACATTGCTTCTGTAAACTCTACTCCTGCATAGAAAAATAAAAATAGGTTTTCAGATTAGTAATGCTTTATACACCAAATTCCCACCCTACCGATGTTATAAATATGAAGCAATAGTTATTAGTAGTTATTTGTGTCCCTTTTTAGGTGGCAGAGTGAAAATGTGTCACTGTTACAGTTTTTTGCGTTGTTTTTTCTTCTGGGCAACTATTATGTTTTCCCCAAATGATGTACACATTTTTAGGCCTTCTGTTATTTCAAATGGCTTGAAAATTAGTGCATATAGCTGCCATAAATGGAAAAACACATAACCTGGGGGAGCCTATGTTTCATGCATTGAATGTCTACATTTCAGTATTGGCTATTATTAGTTCAATAATGATGTTTTATAATGTGACAATGCTGTGGTTAAGGTCTGGTTTGGTTTAAACACTGAAACCACTTGGTTAGGGTTAGGAACAGATCATGGTTTGGGTAAAAAAAATAAAAAAAAAAGCATCTCCAAATATCTCAACGTCTCTTTTCAGTTGAAATGGGAAGTGGGTCGTTGTCTTGAATAGTGTTTTGATGCTTTTACAACTTTCCATCTAACCAAGTTTCTAGCCAAGCACCAAGACCCATGCTCCTCCTAATAAGACTGTTGGCTCATGTAGATGTCATCTGAACTACACTTTAAATGTTAATATGATGATATGATATGATATGATATGATATGATATGATATGTGTTGTTGAATTGTTATAATGCTACGTTTTACTCAGTGCTCGGCTCAATCTACTCAACACTGAAACACACTTCTGGACCTGTATTTAAACTGCCATCTGCCATTCTGCTATCTTACATAATCACTTAGTCACCTAGGTTACCCTATTGATATTTCTTTCCTCTTGTCTTTATTTGCATAATTGGTACAGTAATCTAGTTACATTACATCTAGATTACTGATTACATTTTTTAACAATGAATCAGAAAATGTATCAGATTACATCCTAAAAGTAACCTCCCCAAAGCTGTCAAACAAACACGTCAAATTAACATAAAGTGAAACATAATGTTAACCTTATGTTACAGTTACGTAATGTTAGACCTATGACAGGAGAAAAGTGCATAAATATAAAGAGACAACTTGGAGCTATGTGTGCGTGTGTATGAGTGAGAGAGGTGAAATCAAAACATGACCCCCACCCCTTTTTTTTTTCCTACCCCACAGATGTTGAAGACCTGTGATGACAGGGATGGACCAGTTCAAATAAAGCTAGTGCATCCCAGCAGAGTATTTCAACAGCTCGTCTAAGTGCTTCTGAGTACAAAAGTGAAACCAAAAGAACATCAGACAAAGGAGGAGGGCACAGCAAAATGGACTGAGTGCACAGGATTACTGGTCACAATGACTGAGGGTGAGGACTTTATTGTTAATGATGGAAACAGTAAAGGTTATCTAATTATTCATGGAGTGTCGGCCTGATGCTCACTGATGATATTTTGTTATTGTCTGACATTATCTTCTGTGAAAAAGCAAGGCCATAATACATGTTTATTTTATATGAGACTTATTTTTATTTGGTATTTGATTTTAAGATTATTAAGGACATGTTTCATATCACAATATTTAAAATGGTTCAAACCTTAATACCAGTTTAGTATAACAGGTAAGCAGACGTTTCCTGCAGGAGTCTATAATGAGTTTGTAGAGCAATCTGTGTACATACGGGAAATTCATTGCAAATTCTAGAAAAACATCTAAATAATGCATTGCAACTAAATCTACAGTAGATTTAGGATTAGGGTTAAAATGTGATGGAATTTATTCAATGACAACTAAAACAATATAGATGACTAAAACATGACTAAAACTAAATGGCATTTTAGTCAAAAGACTACGACTAAATCAAAATTAGCTGTGAATGTTGACACTGAAAAGCTTTCATCTAATTTGTTTAGAACTTGCCGGGCGCTTTAAATAATTAGTTGGTAGCTCAATGCAACACTTGCAAAGACTGGATAACCAACATTAAGTGAATCAATAAATATCTAATGAAGAAAAGACACAAGGTCATGTATGTGGAATATGAATATTTCCCCATAAATTGTTTACTCTAATACATTAGCTCATTGAATCAGAGGGTCCTTGCCCTCTCAGATTCTTCTCTAAAATACAGCTTTCTGTTTTTGTTCTTGTTTTTTTTTTTTTTTTTGTGTGTGTGTTTTTACCATGGATAGAGTGGTCAGGGCAGGAGCATAGAGTAAAATGAACACACACACTTTGCCCAGCTGGCAGGTCACTACACAACTGGGAGCCCTTAAAATGAGTGCAACCTTTGAAAGAACTGTTGTTTGCTGAACCAAAAAAAAGCTGTGGTCACAGTGGAAAAGAGAGCACAAGTACTTTTTCTTGTAAGCACTGAGATATCACAACCATGGACCTGCTGCTGATATTGCCTGTCAGTCTGGCAAGGTCATTTGACAAAGGCTTACAGAAGAATCAAGCATCTTTGGATTACAGTTGGCATTGTTCTCAGCTTTGCTTGCCAGAATGCATTCGTGAAAGCACTTCTTCCTCCCGTCGTTTGTGCCATGTGGCCTCTGTTAAATCAAAATGTAGACTAAATGGAAGGGGTGAAGGGAATGAGGCGTTCTCTATAAACTTCAGTTGTTAAAGCTGAACCCTTCACTATTATTAGAATTTTCATGCTGTGATTTTAATTGCATTTCAATTAAATTCAGACCCACAAGCATTTTGCAAATAAAGTTAGTTATAGGCTAAATCAGTCCTTGGCTAAGAAAGGAGCAAGGACACAAAATACAAACACATTACCATGTTTTTCTAAACCAGTCATTTCCACGGTTTGAAAATGAGTTTGCAGCATTGATCACAAAATAATACCCCAATTAACTAAGTTTAATAACTATAATACAACTTTAAAGAGAAATGTAGTATGTATTGACAGACAATTTTGATGCTATGTTCCCTTTCAGTTGAATTTAAATTGAATATATTAGTAAAAACTGTTTTAGGAGGAATGTAATGTTTGTCAGCTTATCTTTTATCACTATATTTACTCACTTGGTCAAAGCAAGTGTTTGGAAAATGGTTATTCACCCTCCACCTTGACCACCACAACCTGACAGACGCTGAACATCAGCATTAAACATAAATCACTAATGCAGGATAGTCAGAAAATAATGATTGAATTGTGAATTACTAGTTTCATTTCCTTTTTTAATGGCTGCTTTTTAAACTCAGATCTTAGACTTAAGTATGCCTAAAAAATGTGAATGGAAATAAACGAAGACAGATTGTCCTTCAACATTTGGACGGTTGGATTTGATTGAATATTCTGTTGCTATAGCAATGCACAACAGTTAAACACTGTTACTGCCACCATTTTGTCATATCTGTGACTAAACAAATGTTGGCAAACATCCTATATCTGCTCTCCAAATGCCTTTGTCTAACATATGAAGGTATTCTGTTTGGATTGTGGGACTATAAACCTGCCTCTTTAGTTAGTCTTTAGATAAGAATGTTTTCTGGTCACCATTTCATTTATTTAATCATTTATTTTATTGTAGTCATATTTTTAAAATATTGTATCCCCCGTTGTCTATTATATTGTTTTTATACTCTGCTTTATTGATTTTATTATTACATTTGGGAGAGGGCGCAAACCATAAATAATGTGAATCTTAGAGACACATGTTCTCACCTTCCTCAGAGTAGAAACATTTTGGCCTATGCCCTAGCTTGTCATCAGATCTTATTCTGTTCAACACCATGCTTAGATTTAGTCCATCAGCTAATCCCCAAATATCTAGCATTTACTGTTTATCCGTATCTATTTGACAGCTTTAAGGGAGGAAGAAAAAGAAAAACTTTTTTGATGATTATCAGGGAGGAGTTTAAGACAGAACATTTTTGGATCCTGGATATCCTTAACTTATTCCACTTGTGCATATTTAAGGCTAAATAGCTAAATGAGGGCTGATATAAAAATGGAGATAGAGGAAAGAACAAGTTGCGATTCTGATACCTTAGTGCAGGCCCTGAGGCCACTGCTCCTCTGCCTTCCAGTGGGAGGCAGATAGAGTCATCATTAGAAAAGGCTTGAGAAAGAGAGCGGGTATCAAACAGAGAGAGAGAGGGAGAGAGAGGGAGAGAGAGAGAGAGAGAGAAATAACAGGTTTAAACTCAACTCCCTGCTCTTACCAATTCTGTTTGAACTCACAGCCAATTTTGCATGCTTGCGCAGACCTTCGCCTAAGCCAGAAGAGCCCAGCGCTTCCGACATCTAACCCCTGTGTTCAACCTGTGGAGCTGACGCCTTCCTCCCTGCCTCAACTGCCTGCTTCAGAACAGGGGCCAAAGTTGAGGGAGAGAAGTTGAAACACCCCTTAGCTCTAGTAATCACCTGTGGCATATGCTTCCTTTTCTCTGCTGCTTGCGTGAGACAGTTTTAGCCTGAAGATAAGTGGTTTTACAATGGTAAGCGCAGCAAAGCACATTTTGACGAAATGTGTTGAATGGCAAGTAGAAATGCACAATGGTTTTTAAAAATGAAGCTAACAGCTCACATTTTATTTCACACATGGATATTGTGAGAGCACAGTAATTGATGTCATTATTGCGGTGACAGAGAAACTCTATTAATCTTACATATGCGCATACTCTTTCAACAAGTTAGCATTAAAGGGGAACTCTATTTTAGACATCAAAGTCAGTTTGGTCTTGGGGAGTACAACTGCCCATGTGAGAAAAAAAAAGATGGATAGAGAGAGTGATGTCATGTAAGGCAATATTGGTTGGGGCTGAAGACTACAGGTTTGAAAATAAAAAAAATCTGTGGGTGTGGAGTTAGAAAGAAATGACCTCTGTAGCCCACACTTCATCTTTTCTTGAGGCAAGCAGCTCAAGGCTACATTAGTGGCGTAAGACACCTGTATCACCATTGTCACCCTGAAGTAGGAGCTTAACATCAGCAGCCTCACAGAAAAGGCTGAGCAGAGGATGTACTTTCTGTGGCAGCTGAAGACATTTAACCATCTCTGAGTCCATCATGGCGTCCTCCGTCTCCATCTCATGTGCTGCTGCTATTGCCAAGGACAAGGGCAGACTGCAGCATATCATCCTCTCTGCTGAGAAGGTGGTCGGCTGCAACCTGCTGCACTCCAGGACACTGAGGTGAGCAGGAAAGATCATGGCAGCTCCTCCCACCCTGGACATAAACCTTTTGAAACGCTCACCTCTGGCGAGAGGCTGCGGTCTATCTTGACCAAAACAAGGACAAGGGCCCCCACTGAAAGGGATTAGTTACATGTTATATTACACATATTAAGAGCTATGGGACAAATGAATAACATAAAATCAGCTATTACAAACAAAGATATTGTATTAATCATACATGTGGGCATTAATCAAAATATTTACTGACACCTAACATTTGGCATAAGCTCATGAAAAGCTAGAAAGGCTTGCATTATTGTGACGTTACGGATATCCATACCATCCATCCGTACCTTATGGTAGGAAGCTACTGTACCCTTAGCATGAATGATAGCATGGCAATACCTTGAAACCATTAAATCCATATATTTTGTACAAAATCACAAAAACTAATCATATCCCACAATACCTTGTTCCTGTTACAGCTAGGTGTTCAATTATCAAATTACAAGTGCTTAATCATTCTTGTGATGTGTTCATTGCATGACAAGAGAATATAAAAAGTATAAAGTGCAAGTCTCCTTCAAAAAACTTACAAGGCACACTGTAGTGTTTGTGTAAAAAATAAAACCTTCATTTCACATTGCAGAGTTTTAATGACCCTACAAGAGCTTAATATTGCAGAGCAATGTCACATACTTTTCCTTCCTTCTGCTCATGTCAACTCACCAACTTTACATGCCAGATGCCTGTTTCCACTTTGGAGGGGGGGCTCTAAATAAAAGACCCATAATATTACAAAAGGGCACTGACAAAGCAGATTTCATCAAGGGGTTACCTTATTAACAGACCTTCCTAAGAGTCATTAACTTTAGGTCTCTCAGATCAGTCTCTAAATCTCCCAGGTTTCATTGTTGAAACTGTGTGGAAACAATTGAAGTTAAAAAACAAACCTGTATTGCAGAACCATTTCCGGTGAGGTGTGTGTCCTTGACAAAATGTGAGGTATGTAGGGTTGTTAGTGGCTGCTCTCGCCAAACAATGTTTTATTTATTCATGGCATATAGGAAGTTGATTTATGCCTGCTTTGTTTATTAAGGAGCGCTCACGAAACAGGATGTCCGGTTGTCAGAGGCTATTTTACACGTCCATACACGGAACTGACCACTGGAAATATTTTGAAACTGCAAGACTGCAAGTAGCATTACTGAAAACTCATTGTAATAATCCCCATGACATGATGGAAACAATTTGATCCTCTAAACTCAGTTTGAACTTTTAGTTAATAAAAATGTCCGGACAGATTTTATGGAGCTCAGACACATACTTAGGACAGCCTTTAAATTGCTTTAAATTATTTAATTGCTAAACTTGGAATCTGTGAGTAACAGCTTTCCAGTCTGATTTTGAGAAAATACAGAACATTAGTTACATTAGTTACATTAGATCCTGACTGGTCCTGTTGCCACACTGGGAGATTAAAATAACTAATGAAGTTTCCTTAAGACAGATACGTGTCCATCCACTATCCTGCCCCCCACACTCTTTGTTTCAGCACACCACTTCCTGCACTAAACTTTGGTGGAAACAATGTGTGAAATTGTCCAATACCGACATAAATACCAGGGATATTGTGCTGGTCCAAAATCCCACTGCAGAATATATACAGACTTTTTATTGCTATATTATGGAGTGGAAGTTATACATCAGATAACCTGACCTTTCTTGATAGTCTACACTATACACTCCAGCCCAATTTCTTCACCAGATTCTTGCAGGATATTTACTGCTCCATGAGAAATCTAGTAACTGCTAACTCAGACATTGAGCAGCAGATTGTTCTGCTTGTACCACCAAACAAAGCTCCCCAACAGATTCTTACCATCTTATTCTTCTTGCCCTAGTGATGTATCCCACAAGAGAAAAGGAATGAAGCGACAACTCCTGGAGGTGGCAAAACCCAGAGTTGGATCTCAAATTAGAGGAGCTGTGAATGAACAAGAGAGGTGACACATAGATCCATGAGTCACTCCTTGGTATGTCTAACACTGCTCTAAAGCTGAAGGAAACTCTGTCGGTTTGAGAGTAAGTCATTTATTCTATGGTTGAGGCACATCCTCAAATTATAGAAGTACAATCACAATGTTTGCTTTCATACAAAGTTCTGATTTACTGCTCAGACCCAGTTTTGGGTGATGTTATGAGATTGATTGAGGAATTTTATGTTATGTTATTTTACAGATATAATATTTGTTTGCACAATATTTGGCACATGATGCATGAGAGGGAGAAAGATGAGTCAGTGGTGAGTCAAAGGTGCTAAGCAAATAAAGTGTGATGATGTCATGATAGCAATAACTATTTTTTGTTCTCTAACAGGCTGATGATTTTCAAACAGACAGATTTGGGCACTCTCCCCCACTTTTCAGATTGAGTTCACATATTTTCACATGGATTTGATATTTTAATTATTATTAATTATTATTATTAGAGAGTCTAAGTCAGACTGGACAAACAGAATAAGAAGACATTAAGTTGGGCCTATCATTCAATTCCTATTTACTTACATGCTTTATATAAAGCCTTATGTTGGATATTAATTAATTCATGCAGTTAGACTGAAAAAATGAAAAAAAAACTGAAGAGAGTTCTCAGTGTTTTCCATTTTATTAATCTAACTTTATTTTCATTGTGTATAAGAGATAACTGGAACAATATATCACAGCGATCTAAGACAGTGGAAGAAGATGCACATATTTTCTCTGTGTATGTGTTTTCCATGTTATGGTCTTTGCATTGTGTGTGTGTGTGCGTGTGTGTGTGTTGACATACTGTATTAGAGGGATTCAATCTTAAGGTGTGTGCATCTCTGAGTGAATTAGCACATTAGTTTTCTTTTTCATTAAATGAAATACATGTTGTATTATTGCAACTACCTGTGCTCTCCAGAACACAATCAGTGCAATTGTTGATGCATTTAGTTGCGTTGTTCCCTCTAAGAACCGCGGATACTAGCTAACATTACTGGCAGAAATATAACTTCACTGAAATGCAGGTTGCTTCTCATTATTGTAATGGATCAAGCAGAGACTGAAAATACATTTCGTTGTAGTTTATGTTTTAAATGTAGTTTTTTTCTATTTATCAAGTTAAAGTCCTGTTTATTTCATGTAAGAGGGGCTTTCAGCTAATATTTCTCTCTCACCTGCATTGTTATCATAGCCCATAACAAGCAGGCCTGAGGTTGTTGAATCAGACCTGTTGAGAAAAAGGCTTCACTCCTTTGATCCTTACTCATTTCTCTTCACTCTTCAGGAATAGAGTCCTTGCTTATAATTAGAAAATAATTGCTGTAACATACTGAGCGTGAAGTAGGCATGGGCACATGCTTATTTGTACTAAAGGTGAACTGACTTACAGTAACTTTGTGTGGCTGTTTCCTTGGGAATTGAAGTGAATCATCTCATGCTGCAGTATAAGAGATGGCAATTAAAAATGTCATGCTTCCTGAAGATGAACTATCAAACCTTCAATATGTTTAAATGTGTGGAAATAAAATGGGATCTGTTTCAGGGCAAATGTACACTGAGCATAATTCTTCATCATTTCTTGGCTCAGGTACTGTGCTGTAGGTGCCATTTTGTTCATTTCATGTGATCTTTTAGAGAACAGACTTAGCAAATATTTTACGTGCTGCGTGTTAGCAAATCTCCACTCATGAATCATTTTAAGCTTGACTCCATGAACTTTGAAATTAAATTACATTTCACCACTTTAGAAACAGTATGGCCAGTTCATTGTTACTAAGGAAATAGATATTTTATTTAAATGTGTGAATACCCCTCCCCTCCCCTCTCCTTCAAAGCACATAAAAGGCCTTCCTTAGAGCCAGTGTTTGATTTGTCCGTTCTGGGCTACTGTAGAAACATGGTGGTGGAACATGGAGGACTCCATGAAAGGGGACTTGCTCCTTCTGTAGACATAAAGGGTTAATTTTAAAGTTAAGGTTTAACCACAATTTCCATGGGATTATACACTAATTTAAACATGATGAATATTATATTCCATTTCTTCCAAGTCTGTTCCACCAGTTGCCACTAAATTCTACACACTTATATTTTAAACACTTTACACAGACAAATGAGACATTTTCTATTATTTGTAGTTGCTGTGTATCTCAGTGAGGTCGGCGGTGCTGCAGCTGAGGAGGGGCTGAGTGTGCCCAGCGGCTGTGTCCTCACTGATGCAGTCCAAACTCAAAGAGACACCATTTACTCAATTAATGAGGTTGCCTAGGAGTAAAATAAATCAGACTTGCTTTATATGACATAAGCTGGACATTTAAAGATCTGCTTTATAAATAGGGTTATACTTTGCCATACTTAGTGTTTTTACAATCGATGCATCACATCCACATGCTGGCACATGGCAGTAACATTTGGCTTAGATGCCAAGGAATAGGGGTCACTGC
Source organism: Scomber japonicus (assembly GCF_027409825.1). Lineage (NCBI taxonomy): Eukaryota > Metazoa > Chordata > Actinopteri > Scombriformes > Scombridae > Scomber > Scomber japonicus. The sequence continues at coordinate 23,429,104 of NC_070585.1, read as the reverse complement.
TGGGGCCAACACAACCATTAGCGTCAGGGTAAAGCCACATTATGTAGCAGAGCACACAGCCCTCACAATTTTGTAAACCTTTTCATGCTTGTATAAAAGTTTTCTGCCTGTGGAATAGAGGCAACACCATCTGCCCTTCAGAAGCCTGATGGTGCACAACAGCGTGTGCCTGGAAATGCCTGGCAAAGGCACAACTTGTAGTTTCTTTCCTCTGAGCTGTGTGGCTTGGAGAAAGGGGTGAGCAGCCACTACTTGAGGGGACCCACTGTCGCCTGCAATGTTACTAACTGGGCACTGCAGTAGAGAAAAATTGCAATTGATTTAGAATTCCTAAATTAATCATTCGTTCCTAGAAGCCAGCCAGCTTACACAGCTCCTGCTTCGAGTCTGTGCCCATCATTGCTGTTTCTCCATATGAATGACTCATGGGTTGACCCAGGCCACCAAACCACTATTAGCAAGTACCATGTCTGTATCACATATGATTTGGACAGTCTCTTTGTAGACATTTTAGAATGAAAATGCTTTTGATTAATAAACACAGATTCATTCTCACTTAATGCTCTTATAGCAACATGAGGGCAGTCAATAGCACATTACATTACATTTCGGAAACTGGACATTGCTGCAAATGGCACTTCCTGTTCACCCACCATGTGTAAAACCTTATGTAAAAATGTGTGAAACTAGGTATAACTCGTAACACATCTGGCATCCTTAAGAGCCATTTAAGTTAAATGGCTCTTAAGGATGAACTTTAAATGATTTAAGGTTTCTTATGTCCAAAATAGTCGTCACACGTAGCAACTTGTTTTCCTTTCCTTCCACATCCAACGAAGATAACTACTTAGCGTCAAACATAAATACAGCTTTCTTTACTTTTAGCCAGTTTTGCTGTGAATGTGTATTTTGTCCTGTCAGTTATCTGAAACACATTGTCAACATCTATTTTCTCCATCACCAATGGCTGATGAGATGCCTTGTTTAAACTGTCACTTGTTAGGCCTAAAAAACAGATGATGGTGCTTAGCAGTGCTGAAAGCATGATGCACGTTTACTGAATTTCAAATGGCAACAAAATCTCCCCAAAACTCAGCCGTTTGTTTTCTTGAGCTATTTAGATAAATAAGCCAGTTCTTCAATTATTAAAATTGTTGCTGATTCATTTCTGCCAATAGTCTAACAAATAATCAAGTAGTCTTTTCACCTTTACAAAAATCACCTGAAACCTTTAAAACTTAATGTACTGCTTATTAGCACATTGAGGGATATTAAACACTTTAGGCAGAGAAATGTGTTAACTTAATTAACAAAATTAATTAACAGCTTACTAATGACCTAAATGGGTTTTATATGATACCAATTATATAATCTATTATATAATCTTTTTGTAAAATTGCATACCAGTAAAAGTTAGGTTGGCTTCATATTAATACTCAGAGAGAGGCTTAAATGAGCAAAGTGCCAATTTGCCATTGAAACTTACAGGTGCAGCTAAATACATGGAAAGCAGAGAAAGACCTGACAAGTAATGCTCATTGCGTTCTTAAGAGATAGCATACTGTGTGGAATGCATTTGACTTTCCTTTCTATCAAAGAAGGCAAACATCTGGGGGGCAGAACATCCACTATGTGCTCTCTATACACATCCACCCACATGTAGAGCGTCTACTTACTTTGCCGACATGGTGTGTAGTGAAAAGGAGCCTCTATTACAAATGGTTCTATTAAGTGCCCTCAATGGAAGATTTTTAAGTAGCCTTGTGGTAATGATGGCTCCCACCTTCTCTCTCTGCTCACTCTCTTACTCTCTCACGCCTTTCCTCTCTTTTCTGTCTTTTTCTTTGCTCCAACCGACCCTGAGAGCACTAAAAGACACTTGTCTCCTCATCTCTTTTCAACAACTGAGAAAAGAAGATGCCTTTTCTCTCTTATTCTGCCCCCTTATGCATATCTTGGGCACTTTTAAAAAGGGGCCTTCAGAATTTAGCAGGGCTGTTTTGTATTCAGCCTGGCCAGCTTATGGAAGGGATGAATGCAGATCAGTGCTTTTACACGAGAATGTTTGATAGATCCAAAAATCCCTCGTAGAAATGATTATGAATTCTGGGGGAATCTTGGGCCCTGTTTGAATAGGGCGAGCTGTAGGCTGATTCCACTGCTAAGAAGAACAGAGGAGATCAGCCTTCATTGTCAGGCCTGACAAGATTAAGCCGACTCAAAAAGCTGATCAAACCAAGCCAGATTCTGCGTGGCGAGGCGAGAAGTGGTGGCATAGGTGGCTGCTCTGAGGTGTAAACAGAGTTCTGACATTGACAGGGACACTTCATCTCACCCTGCAGGGCCAGACAGAGGCCGTACCCCCCCTTGCAGCACCGCAACCACACAACCACCTTGTGAGGAGACGCGATGACCATGAAATCCTTATCTCCGTCACTTCAGCACTAGCAGATATTGCTTCACAGTGGCATGCCTGCTACAGTAAAATAAGTGGCAGTCAGGTTTTATCTGTCTGCAAAGGGATGAGTCAACTGGTTCTGTTTCATTTTCTGCAAAAGTGATCATTATCTTTAACCTCATTATTCCGGTGGACCCATATGTACGTTTTCTGAGAAATTTCCCTCACCTCAGTTGCTGAGTTTTCTTCTCTTTTTTTAGCTGTGTTAATAACTGTCGCCTGGTAATGAATGTGGTTATTAAAGGAACAGCTGTACAGAATGGTACAAACATAAATTGGAATTTCTGCTGGAGCAGACAACCCATTTAATAGCATAATGGATAAATACATCTCATTTGAAATGTCATCTCATGCACCCCTCACCCATCTTCACTTATTCTGTTTTATGTGTGGTCTCTTATGACCAGCCATGCTAGTTGATTATAACATTAGAAGAGTTGCCTGCTCAGCAGTCGAAAGTATTACAGCCACAACTACTGTAACAGCCATGTGTCTTCCTCTCGACATTTTCATCTCCTATGCAAATACAGACCCAATGGAGCCAGTAATCATTCATCAGGAAACTGTCTCCAAATGGTAACTGCTTCTGTCCTGCTCATTCATTATTCATCACCATGGACGGGTCAGGCAGCAAGAGGCTCCACTAGTACCACATACACAGTCAGCCTCATTCCACTGTTTATCTCGCTTACTCTGAGTATTGAAATAAGGGAAAAGTCCAATGTTCACTTACTTAGCTCTCTCCTGAGTGTCAGAAGTGGATGTGTAGCTTGGTTCACTCCTCTGCCCCTGGTATTGATAAAACACCTGGCCCGCTGCTGATACTCCTGTTCATTACTGTGTTTAATGAGAAACTTCTGCATACACTGCACAGAACACACAGCGAGTGCACATTTCACAAATAAGAGGGAAATGTATTTAGGAGGAGCTGGAGGCAGAGTTTCATCATAAATGTGACAGGCGATATGACATGTAAGAAACACCCTCATAAACAGGCCAATATACAAACACCATAGTGGTAACTCATTCATATCAGTAATATAGTGTTGCTCTCTCCCGCTATCATGTGCAGTGTTTAATTCAAATTACACAGAGGCAGTGAAAAACATCAAACCAACATGTTAACCTAGCAAAAGAAGAAAAATTAGCTTCCTTGGATGCAGGAGCACCGTACCACTGTTTCTTTCTGGTGTCTCGTCTTGATCCCTGCAGGAATATTCTGTCTGTGTATTAATAACCACTTCAAAGAAGCGAATACGCTCCTCTGAATGTGTTCTGCATGCATTTAGAGGTCTATCTCCCTCTGTTATGATCCCCTGCAGCAGACTACATGTAAACATACCAAAGGCAAATGCATGCCGACCTGCTGGCTGTATAGTCTGTCACTGTGTAAGTCAACTGTCTGGGTTTTGGGCTTGATTTGTTTTCATGCAAGAGCCCATACAATATGATGGATGATTTCCACATGAAGTATTCATCAACTCTGTCAAATGGGTTACGTGTCACCATTCAAATGAATGGAGAATACTATTTTTATAATGCTATGAAACTATTGAATGGCAAAATTTAAATGTACTTTGCTAATGGAACACATCCAGAAATATTATATGCTTTCTGTCTTCAAGTTCGCTGATAAGCTAAATTTATAGTACCTGACTTTTGCCCTACAGCGATAACTCCAGCAGGGAGATGCCAGGAGTTTTAGTTTTCAACTGTGAGGGTTTTGTGAAGTTTATAGAAGGGGCCTGGATACATCCCCTCTAGTCTGTCATCATACTTAAGTGGAGCATTGTCTAGGCCCTGCAGCACCCCCAGATAAAACTGCCAGTGGTGCAATTTCCTAAGACCCCTCAGGGCCCATAATTCTCTTTGTAGGTTGTCTGACAATTTGCTAAGCAGTTGAGTTGGGGACACAGGAAGACTGAGAGGTGCTGCAGCTTTTAGTGTTTTCACTGAACATGAGGTTCTGCAGACAATTTGACAAGGTTATGTACACCGTTTAACGTTAACGTAATTTACAATATTAAGCAGTGAAAATAAAAATATACCTACTATTGTTCATGGCTATAGGAAGCACACAGCACTGCAAACAGTCACACAAACACAGGGAGTTTAGTGGTGATCATCCAAAGAAAAGGAAATCCAACAGATATACAGAATGAGCCTCAGGAGCCAGAAGGAAAAAGAAGGAAAGGATTTTGAGTCCTACTCCATCTAGCACTGGCGCTTTCTGGGCAACCCAGATTTAGTGCATCGCATGCGTTAATCACACTGCCAAGTGTAAAAATTGCACCAAAGGAGGGCGTTGGCTCTAAGCTAGAATGACATACATTCCACACGCAAGACACACCGACAGATGTATTACTGTACATGGAGGAAGCCAAGTCCTGCAATGATGCTCAATTTTCCCCTCCACTTATCATGTTGCAGACATGATGATGAGGGAAGTGTGTGTGTGTGTGTGTGTGTGTGTGTGTGTGTGTGTGTGTGTGTGTGTGTGTGTGTGTGTGTGTGTGTGTGTGTGTGTGTGTATGTGTGTTTGTGTGTTTGGGAGGGAGTGTGATCAAGCCATCTGTAATCCTGAAAGTTACACTGAAAGTTAAATTTATGCAAAAATATGTTGCACTGCCTGTAAAGAACTTTATATTTGTGGTGATTTATGTGTATGTATGTGTACAGGTGAGAAGAATAGCAGGACTGAATTTTTCTTTCTTTTCTTTTCTTTTTTATATTGTTACAGTCACCCGTGGATGGAAAATCATATTTCCAATCTTTTCTCACATTTTTCTCCTCACAATAAACCATTCACAATCAACCTGTAATTGATTGTAAGAATGAAATTGCCTGTTACAATCTGGGATAGAACTACCAGAGGGATGGCATGAGGGAACTAAATAACAAATGAGAGGACAGGATGAAAGACACTGCTTTAATTCACCACAACTGATTTGATAATAAAACTCAAGCCCATTTCACAGTATAGCCAATTATGTCTTCAGTGAGTTCTGTTGTCACGGCTGTTGGAGCTCTATGCCTCACAATCAATTATGTGGCATATTCAAAACCGATGTGTTTTCTGTCACTTTTTGAAAATACCTTGACATATACAATTATGCAGATATTACACATAATCAATCACCAAATTGTGATTATATTGATACCTCTTATTATTTAAAACTTGTCAAAAACATGTTTTAAAGCCCTTTCCACTTTGAACACTTTTATTTTACAGTGTGCTCCTTTAACCAATTGTGCAAGGCAAAACACACAAGAGTACTCCAAGGTGACATGAAGTATGAATCAATTCTTCGTGTGAAGGAAGTAATTAATTAGGATGTCAAATTCAGTGAGCATCCTCGCCTCCATTTTTCTTCTTAATTGGGGAATAATTTGGAAGTTGGAGTGGCGGCAGATCACACGTAATGAAGATTGACACCTGTTATTTCTCGCTGTCTCCACCACCCACCAAAGATTTATTATTGGCCATGCCCTTCTGTAAGGTTATATACACGTACTCCTTCTGAGCTCGCTGTGCAGTCACAAGGGTCACGTCCCCGTAGACATTGACGATCGGTGGGCTGCTCGGCACCACCCTTCAGGGCAGACCTGGATGACAGAACAAGACTGTTCTCTCGGGCTTGGTTGCTCATATCCCATGTTACAGCTGTCTCTTCCAGAGTGATGACTTAATTTTGACTGCAACGATCCCTCCTGGATAGCTCCTCAGTGCTATTGCCCCCCTGAAACTAATATCAGTGTTAACATATGTCAAAAGGTCAAATACGTGTGTTTTCACCTTTCACACAGCACGCTCCAACTATGATCAGCCCACCTCGAAATTAAAGCTGCTGCCTGGATGTAGAAGGAAGATTAATTGCCCTCTACAGTCTGGTTGCACTTAATCTCACATCCTCGAAGTGTGGCTATGTGAGATTAGGTTGCACTAAGCCACTAAGCGCTTGGGGCACACACAGACAGGGACATGTTTAACAGCATACAGGCATACATATGTAAAACAAAACACACACACAAGCTATGTGGGTGACTGCCCAAACATACACAAATTGAACCTGAGCAAAAGCATATGTAAACAAATGGTACACACAAGCACATGCGCACACGCAGCTGCTAAACCAGCCACCAAATGTCAATCCTCAATCCAGACTAATTCACCGGAGACAGAGACCCGTGCTGTGCTGTCACAGGACAGAGAATCTTAATCAAACCTGAGGTCTGTCAGTCTACTGCTCACCTTCTTTTCCCCAGACAAAACCTAATGAAATGAGAGGAGGGGAAGGTGTGTGTGTGTGTGTGTGTGCATGCATGTATGTGTGTGCATGGAGAGGAACTGGTGGGAAACAAGAGCAACGGCTCCATCGAAAGCAAGACTAAATAATCATTGTTTGTGTGTAGCAGATTGGGCAGCTTGAAAGGGTTAAGCATGAGTGGATTAAAACGCTGGCACACATCCGTTTCCATACTCTAATCCTCTTAGTGCCCACTCCTAATACATTTTTATATCTTTTCTATCTCTCACTGAGGTGAAATATCAGATTAGTTGCTCGGCTTTGACTATATCTTATTACAACCTTATCTAACACTGAGGGATTGTGAGCTTCCAGTTAGACAGGGGCAGTATACTGGGCATTGGCCTCACTGCCTTTTGTTTAGAAAATGCAGAAGAGCTACAAATTAAGGTTTTAGTGTTGCTGTGGTCACTGGGATTAGTCCCTAAAATAGATGATTTGTCCATCATCCTCTGATGTGCTAATGTATTACTCTTCCAAACTCTCTTGTTTACAATGTAATGTGAAAAATCTCTTCGTCCAACCAGTGATTTGGCTGTTTCATATGAATTATTCTGAGTGAGTGTATCAGGGATTTTGCCATAGAGACTCTGTGTGTTTGCAGCAGGACAAAGCGAATCCAAGCACTTCTCATTGCATCTGGAAATACTGCATCTATCATGTGCAGACATGTTGTGTATAGACACTGATGTGTAAACTCTTTGTACACACACATACACACAAACACAACCCATGTAATAATCCAGACCTAGTGTAAATACTGTAATCAAATAGCTTCTCAACCTGAGACCTAAATTTAATTTACACACTGCCCCCAGCTGAACTACACCTCATACTGCTAAAATCAATCATTTTCTTGCAAAAGTTAACGAAGCATAGAACACAGGAGTTAAATCAATGAATGTGTTCTCATGGAGGGGTCCCTAACGCCATATAACAGAGATTGTCCATATTTCACAACTATCTCATGTAGACAATATTGCAATTCACAGTATACTGATGGAAAATTAGATGTTCCAGGGTGATAAACTATAGGCGGTGTACTTTCACAGAAAACTTGTCAATTTATATTATTCACTACAGTATATCCAGCAGAGTAGCTTGTGCAGTGGAACTTTTCTATTCACACCAAAGGTTATTAGGTCCACTTTGATGTAAAGAGGTCCAGCTGGAACAAAGCCTAATCAGGTCACCTTTAGAATGAACTTCATTCAAAGCTGCAAAAGAAAGCCGATGCTGAGTCATTTTCCTGTTTGTTCAGTAGTACTTGAATGTAGGATAGTTGGCATGACCCTCTGCCTCCCAGTGGTCATCAGCTTCACTAGGACCTGCGGCAGGAACGGTAAAATATCACACATTGGCAGATTATAAGCTTATACGTGGGTACGTTGCTATAGTCATACCATGTTAAAAAAATAGAGAGCACAGGAAAAAGTTCTGTTGTTACTACTTAGGAATGTTGCCATATTATTTAAAAATGTTTTGTCCCTTGACAAGCTCTTTACTCACACCATACAAATGGAAAACTAGCCTTAATGAGCTCCTCTAATTGATTCACATATATTTAGCTGTTAGTTAACAAGTTAAACTAGGTATAAACAAAGTGTGCTGGCTATTTAGTTCGACTATAATTAACTGAATCAATTGTAATAAGGTTAACATTGGATTTTATTTACCGTTGAAATTCCAACAAAAGTGCTTTGAAAAAAATGTTGGCACCAGTTCATTGACACTTCCACAGTGTTTTCCACAAGTTAGATACATCACAGCTCCTCCTAACAGCTGTGTGAGTGATGGAATCATTATTTCTCTCTCAGATGTTTATTTTTACAGTCAGTGTAATATGACATATACATATTATACACTATGCTAGAAGTGTCAAGAAGCGGTAGCCACAAATGGTGCAGGATGTTTTTAATGTTATGTTAATGTTCTTTCTGCCTTCCTGCTATTGTTGCACTGTTTCATTTCACTATTATGTTAATTGTACTGTGTTCCATTTCTTTTTGCCATTACTTTGTTCCTTTTTCCATAATTGGTTTAATAACAAACTATTGAATGCATGCCTCTGCTACCATACCAGCCAACAAACAAAACACTTGCTCTGTGAGTCACCTTTTCAGCCTGATACAATGCCAAACAATACACCTTTGACTTACATACTGTGCCTGCAGTGCTCATATAGTGTGCCTGCAATGCAGTGCACTTTCATATCAGCATAGAGAAGGCACCAGTTAATCCACAGGGTTATGATAGTGAAAGTCCTGCTTTATCCACCTTAAGATGATCCTGCTTTTGCAGTCCTGTGCAGCCCAGATATCAGTCAAGAGCCGAGGAGAGAAAAAGTATACAAGTCTGCCTTGAATGTACATCCTGAGGTCTGCAAAGGACCATGATGGCTTGCCCACAAACAGTCTAGGGTAGTTCCACCTCTGAGATTACTGAGGGACACAGCACTGACAGCAGTATAAACACATATTGATGGGGAAGTTTAACAGTGTAGCTGCAGGAGAGGCTAGAAGCAGCTGTTTCTAGCCTTTCTGTTGTTTGACTAGACTTAATAAGGTGGGCACTGGCAGTTAGAGTTAGTCTGTGTGTGTGTGTGTGTGTGTGTGTGTGTGTGTGTGTGTGTGTGTGTGTGTGTGTGTGTGTGTGTGTGTGTGTGTGTGTGTGTGTGTGTGTGTGTGTGTGCACATACTTGTTTGTTACCTCTTTGGGTCCTTTTCCAGTATAAACACTAACCTTGTCGGGGCCAATAATCCTCATGGGGACCAAAGCCATGTCCTAATGAGGCAAAACATAATTTCTGAGGTTAAGGTGTTAGTATTTTGAAATCATTACATAGTCCCTTGTAATCAAGAGGATGTCGGAATATGCATTTTATGGGGAGAGCACCATGTGTTAGGTCAGCGAGTGCGTACCATGTGTGTAAATGTATCTTTGTAGACCTTTCTATTAGTGATAAAGCCCATCAAGCACTTGAGTCGAATAAAAGAGGAAGTATGAAAGAAGAAGCACTTCTGCTCTATTGTAGATGAAATATCACATTTCTGAAATTCTGATTTATACAGTCAGCGCTCAGATCTGAGTGAGTTTTACCTCCAGTGCTGCCATTCAGAGTTCACTTCCACCGTGCATTGATCCTGAACTACTTCTTGGAAAATAGCCAGTGCCCAGGGAGCAAGAATAAAACTGTTGAGTAGAAATTGCGGACATGACTGCCACCCCCACCAGAAAGAACTGCTGACATCATCTTCATCTCTTGACTTATATACAGTGGCTCTCATAAATTCAAATACATGGTTGGTTAAAACATATGAATGAGAGAGAACTCAGGTGGAATACAAATAGCATGGCTTTACAACCAAATCATGAAGCGGTTTCCAGGGAAGCAGAGCACTTCAGTGTGGACATCTCTCTTGCTATCTCGTCCTTTTCTCTCTGTCTCTGTCTCTATCTCTGGCTGCAGCATGAGGCTAGCTATGGGGAAATTACCCATGAATGAAACAACTGTTGACACAAAGAGAATTATTTTTTTGCCCTTGCTCCACTGTACGGGCAGTGGATTATGAAATCCTGTGATCCATCCTCAGTCCTCAGGCCTCAGTAAACATTAGCTGACACATGGGGGAAAGGAATCCCCATAGCCTCAGGGCCAGATTGCCTCCTGACAAAATAAGCAGAACCACCCCACTACATAGTAAGAAAGATAATGAAGCCAGGAGGTGCCAGAAAGAGCAATTATCTTAAATATTCTGGTATTAAGCACCCTAGCATGCCTTGAGGTTGAATGGCAAAAAAGAAGCGCAGAGGGGAACATGTGGCTGAAATAGAAATTGAAATAGAGAGAGAGTTAAAGAATGTTACCTTGATATATTGAGACTACACCGAATGATTTGTATTGCTTCCTTTACCGTTATACCAGTGTTTGTCATTGTCCAATGAAGACTAATCAAAAATGGTTGCAGCCTAAAGATGACTTATGAGGTGACTTAAATAACGAGCTGCTTGCTAGCACACCTGTCCTCACAAGAAAAAAAGACAACATAGGTCGTTTGTCAAATGCCTAATGCAAGTGGCCGAGTTACTTATGATATTAGACGTAAATAGTGTGATGTTGCAGTCGCACAGAAAAAACTCTTCTAGAGGAGGTTGAGTGGATTTCCTATTGTTTTTTTTTAACCATGTCTGTGATCTTTTCCTGGGTTAGCCGAGACAGTCCTCCCTTGAAAGGCAACAGATTGGTCATTTAGGGCTCCAAAACAACATGAATATATATATTCAAGTGACAGGCTGTAGTAATTATGACTGGAGCAAATGAGGCAATTAGATAGCGACAAAGTCTGCATAGTACCGTGGTCAGTGTGGATGGATGGGTCAACAAACATCAGACTTGGACAGAGACACAGGAGATTGTTGTTGGCTTCCTATTTGTAACCATCTTTACATAATGTATTTTGTCATTTTGTTTGGAGGACTTCACTAATAGTAGTAAACTGTGGTTTTGGGTGTGAGTGTGCATGTGCGTATTTGCGTGTGTGAAAAACTTCATGCAGCTTCACTCCTGCATTGCATAAATGAGCGTTAACAATGAAACCATCAACCCAGTTAGTAGACAGGCTTGGGGAGTAACGGAATACATGGTTATATAATTATAATAATTGGTCATTACGTGCTGTGGCAGTCTCAAATAAGTTAAATGAGAGCTTGAATATAAGACACCTTGTAACTCTCCACTGATATGACTATGTGTGCGTGACGTTCCCAGAGCTGACCATGTGTCACTGGTCACTGATTATGTTCAAGGCTGAATGAGTCAGAAAAAACTATCACACAGATAGATGAATTAAAGGAAATGTTGAAGCCCATGATGCCGCAGCACATACAGTATGTCCGCCTCTGCTATTCCTCTGAGAAGAGCTGTGGAGGTGGACAAAGCTCTTGAAGAGTGGGCATGAATACCCGGCGGGAGGTCTTCCTCCGCTGCGACATACAGTATGCCTGTGTGATAGCTTTACACAGCCAGTGGGCCACATGCATATCATGTGTTGCGCACTTTCATTGTAGATCCATAAACTACTGGCTGAATTTGCTTAAAAAATTAAAAAGCAAGTTTTTCTTTTAAAATACAGAGACGACACATTTTTGATGCTAAAAATCTTGGCTCCTCCATTTTCTTTTTTAAGGTTACATTGTTCTGTTGGCTTACAGAGTACACTTTTTTAAAGTATTTTTTTATATTCCTCTTCTCTTGTCTTTATTTGCATATTTCATGTTGAAGTAATCTAAAAGTAAGAGAAAGTAGTCAAGTTACGTTCATACTGTGATACTTGGATTAGGTTACTAGATGCATTTTTAATAGATCATTAGTTATTGTATCAGAATACATTTTTAATGGGTGAGTCCACCTGCGTTCCTGCATTGTTCTCTGGATTTTTCAAATGGAAACACCCACAAAGTATTTAGCATAAAGCACTGCCACTGAGAGAGCACTGTAGCGCCCCCCCAAACCCTCCACTACCACCACCAGCACACAGTATCTTCCTAATGCTCACTACATCATGGGAAACAACTGCTGAATGCAGGGAGCTCTGGAGGAGAGAGAGCTGGGAGCATAGTCAGAGCTTCAGTATGAATAACACCCACGAGTCACACTGGATTCTGCTGAGATCCGGAGCCATTTATTGGCGAGAGGAGAGCTCAGAGTTTATTTTTTTAACTTTGAGGAGCAGCAACAGTGGGTGCTCTGTCTGTGTGTGTCCCTGAGTATTTTTTAGTGGAGCAGCAGCCACCGTGCTCAGTTTGTGTCTGTGGCAATACATGTAGAAAAACCTACATCAGGTGGGAAAATGCTGTTTGAAGAGCTTGGGGAAATGGCATTTTGAAGTGTCAACACATGTACTTCAACCACACTTTGTTTTTTGAGAAGGTACAGAATGATATAAAAACTAAAAATAATGCACCCACACCCTGGTAGTTGATTAGAGGCTCAAACTCTACATCTGTCTATTTAAATGCATAAAGAGAGCAACCCATTTTAATAGCTCTATGATTTGATGCATGCAGCTCCAACTGAGTGTTATGCCATAAATCTACAAATTATGGCACCAATACAGCATATTGTTACATTGAATAGAAATCATACCCTCGGCTGGTTAACTCTCAGGTCTCATTGTTCACACATTTCCACCATGTAGCTCATCTTTCAGTACAGTTGATATCACATGTCAAAAAGATCACTTACCTTGGCTCATAACTATCAAAAGGCAATGCGCAACTCATCAACACCAATCTATCTGCTACAAATGAAATGTATGTTAAGTGCATTATGTGTTAAGTTCATTAAGTAACATTTCAATGTTTCCTTCTGGATGTGTTTAGGTGATAGACAGAGGCAGGCAAAGAGGATGGGTGGTTCTTCATACCCCAAGTCAAATGATCAATATACTACATCACCTTAGTTGTAAAATGTCATGTACTTTTCATCTATGTGCTGTGACCACTACTTTCCTAATATAGCCTACACTCAGCATGAATCCTTTTTATTCCCTGTGTGCATGCTGCAGCTGTCACACTGTCACGGAGGCTAAAGTCATGAAGCTGTGACTTTCCCTAACATACCCTCACTAAGTAACCAACTAATTATTAAAAGAAAATGTTTTCTGTGGTGGAGCAGCAACATGTGTCGGATTGTCACCAATCTTCTTGCCAAAAGGAAGTGCAGAAAGGATCAGAAGGCAAACCAGATGTATCTCTCAGTCCTGGGCTTGTCTCCATTGGTCTCCGGTAAAGATTACAAACTCTAATGTGCTTATTTTAAATGTTAAGGACCTTCAAATCTCATTGATCAAAAATCAGTGTGTGTAAAAGTCTGCTCAGTCCAGACCACTCTGTACAGGATGCACAATTAGTTTATACTGAACAGCATGATATTCCTTTCATGTGCCATTTCCTTAATCCCACATTGCACAGAGGGATATGAGTCTCCCAAGGAAATCAATCCTTCTGTATCCCCGCATTTTCACTTACCAAGATATCTGCAAAGGGAACTGCTACCTTCTTGTAGCACCTTACACCACCTCTAACGCCAGAGGCTTTGAAGGCAGCTAATTTCCATACTAATGTCTTTCTTTTCTCCCTCCCCTCACTGTAATTCCAGACCAGGCATGAGGCGAGAAGACATGTGTCGCTTGATCTAATGGCGGAGGACTAATTGCATTCTGGGACACATGGCTGGAATTCAGAGTGTTCAACAAAAAAAGTTTGTTGTGCAAGCAGTCCACATACAACATCAGGACAATTAATAACCCTCCTTCAGGGGAGAATATTTGGACTGTCCAGTCTCCCAGAAGACTGCACTGCTGCCTTTATTGATATCTGTGGCCAGATATCCAGAGACAGGCCTGCCATCCCCAGGCAGCGTGACTCCACTGGGGCTCCACTGTGACTGGACTGCTATGAGGCCAACTTAGCCAGCCTGCTCCAATCATAGGAGCACAAACAAGCCCCTAACCACACTGAATGCTAAGCCAGATCAGTCTCGGGGGTGGTTTGTCAGGTTTTGCAGGGATAACATAGCATGAGATTATTTTTTCTCTCTGTGTCTCTCTCTAGCTCACGCTCGCTGTCTCTCTCCCTCTATTTCTATCTCTGTGTCTGTTATTTTGAATTCACATCTCTCTGAGGAGGAGAATGCCTTTTCGACACATGCTGACACGCACTCACATCCATACATAGTGACATAGACACAAATATGGCTGTGTGCTTGCTTACACCCACACACACTCTCACCTCCTCTCTCCCCTTGACATAATCCGCCAAACCGTTCGATATCTCCATTTATATGTTTCAGATGTGGTTCAGTGGAGAAATTAAAATGAGGTGTTGACAAGCTAATACTGAAATAACAAGACCCACTAATTTGTGGCCAGCCTTACTCGGAGCTTGACGCTGTTGCATCAATGTTACTGGAGCCCAGTATTAAGTTGATGAAGTGTAACATTTTAAACTGGCACAATCATAGGGCAAAGTCCTCATTACCAGGAAGGCCCTGGTGGTACATTATGAAAAGCAATAAACATGACCCCCTCCTGTTTCTACTGCATCTATCACACAGACAACATATGGGTGCCCGCAGGGGTGACTGTGCTTACCCACCTGGGGTTTCCTAACAACACTGTCATGGTCAGCGTAAAAGGTAATGTCATTTTTTTTAAAAAGAAAACTAATTTTTTACCAGCAGGAAGTGAACAATCACTACCATGAGACTTTAACAACTGTTTTGCTGGGTGTGTTTAGGGGATAGACAGAAGCAGGCAAAGAGGATGGGTGGTATTTGTGTGTGTTGTGGGGAGGGAAGTTATCCTCTGTGAATATAACCTCGTTCTCTCATTTTACAGCACACAGCCTGGTCAGGCTAGTCAGGATTTAGAGTATTACCACGGCTAAATCAGCTGCAGCAGCTCAAAAAAAAATTAGATATTAGATTAGATAGATGGATTAGAGAGGGAATAAAAAGCCCCAACAATATGTTTTCCCTTCTTGGGTCTCCAGGTTATGAATACAAAGATAAACAATTTACATGAAACTGACAGTATGTCAATAACTTTTGAAAACCGCTAAGCATGGCTTTGCATGGACCAATCCAAAAGCACAGTGAGAGGCAGTGACCATGATGTACCCGTTCACTGCTTCACTGCTGAAGGGGTGAAAAAGGTACACAGCCGCACTAATTTGTCTTGATGAGGAAACAGCTGTAAACAACCCCAAGGGGGTGACGAGATAAGTACCATGTTGTAGAGATGGTATCAGATGGAAACAACGTCCCACCCAGGCACCATACTACATTTTCAGGTGTTCTATCCACAATGTTGCGCCTATTAATCAGAGCTGACATTGAATAAACACAGCAGCACAAAGCTAATTGACCGTAAGCCAGGTGAACAGAAACTTCTGTGCTCACATATCCTGTCTATTGTCTGTTCAGAGCCTTGGGTTTGTGCGTCTTTTTTGTTTTTTTATTTTTATTTTTTTGTCTCTTGGTAACGGTCCCAGCCTCCTAACAAAGACAACTGATTTTGAATACTGGGGTAATCAGATCAAAATGAAATCTCCAGCACAGCATTGTTGCCATGATTAAACCTATTGTGCTTCATGTTATGGAAATGTGGACGGAATGTTAAATATCATAATTTAAACAGTCAAGCATTCAAATACATGCCCTTCAGAAATCTGTAATCAATACAGCAAACTTGGTCCAAAACGCCCTGACTAAAAGAATATTTTACACTGGCCTGGGACGCCTAAAACATTAATGACTACTGTACAATGTTCAATTTCCCAATTCAGTAATGTTTTAAAGAATTCTGTTGAGAGGTCAATCATGAGAAAATGTGGGAAAGAAGCAGAAATACTGCTGCAAATGGCAAATATGGAGAATAATGTTAGGCTCCAAACAATCTGTAAAGTATGTCCTCTCTCTAAAATGAAGCGTCTGCAGGCAGAGAAAAGAAAATCAATGAGTGAGCAATAATTCAGTACTTCCCCTGCTGTAGAATTTTTCTGAATATGTTGTCTATGTAATTGTGCAAATGGTTATTTTCTCTAACCTGTACAAACTGTTCTGTATTTATATCTGGATCTGTGTTTTTAGATTTGTCTGTATAATTGTTAGTGTGATAGATATTATGTAATGGTGTTGCATGTAAATTAATGTTTTCAACACCTGGTGATTGTTCTGTCTCTACCAGCCCAGGGACGACAAATGGGAAAGAGCTAATAGCTAAATCTGGCATAAATGATCTATTTTCATTTTTAAATTAATGCATGATCTTTTTAAAATAAAGACTAAAACATTAAAAGTGAAAAATTAATTATCCGATAACATTTAGCTACTCCCATGTCTATTTTGTAAAGAAATAAGAAACTGAAGGGCTAAAGACAACTTGTCATGGCAACAAACAGTATTTCACTTACATTACACTTTTTTATTTTAGATTATTTCTTGCGCAGGAATTCCTTGATAAGATTATACTAGTAGCATTTTAAATAACATACAATAAAGTGAATTACCACTGTTCTAAAACTGTAATGCCACTTTTAAGACAGCACTTTAACAAATAACCATTTAGAGTTTAAATTGCTATTTATCATGCAGACATTCAAAGAGAAACAGTGAGAGTGCATTTGGCTCCAAACATGAGAGGACTGTACACAAAGTCTGTTAATTGCCATCTAACAGCATAAATAGCTAAACCAATTATGCACAAATAGAACAAGCTTCTCTTAAACATGTTTCATTTCAGAAGTAAATGGGTCATTGGGTTACTAATTATTAATTGTTTAAACATCAACAAACTGCATATTAAATTAATGCAGCTTTTGATGATCAGGGACCCCACCAACCATGCAACTTCAAACAGCCACATTCAACAATTCTTTCATTCATTTGCATCTGTATGTAACAAGGGCCACATCTATTCTACTACAAGACCATCTGCATCAATTTCCTGCTCATGTTAGGCAAAGCAAGGTGAGAGCGCTAATTTCATTAAATCTGAGAAAAACCTTTGACATTTCACGAAAACAGATCAAATGAATGAAATATGTGAAAATCAAAAGCAGCTCTTGTGTCGGTAAAAGTGGTAGACCCAGCCAATTTGTACCCAACAAGTGTGTCAGCCATGAGAAAAGTTACAGATTTGTTCTGGTGAAATACACTCCAGTAAATAACACAGCATAATACAGAGCCCAAAATAGGCACAAACACAAATACTATCACTTTGTTTTCACTCGTTGATTCACAGAGAAGTGATGGGGAGCGAACAATTAACATTGATTGAATGACACGAAGCCTAACTGTAGCCACTGTACTCTTTCCATCTGAACTCAACCATGATTGTGGTCCCAGGCCAATGCTTTGGGGACATTAGGATTAAAACAAGTTTAAATTAAAAGTAGCACAACAACAACTGCCAGCACAACAAAAAGTAGTTGGTGAAGAGCTGAAAAAGAGACAATTTTGTTGTTGAATTGTACTTACAGCCATACTGGTGAGCCCAGGGGACTCTGTAAACCCTCAAATGGATGCTGAGAGTTCATACTAATTGATGTATCATGGACAGGCACAGTGTGGAATGGAGTGGAGGGCGTATCATCATTGACGAGAGGCCCATAGATTAAGCCTGTCAGTTCCCCTTCCTTTTTATGCCTCCGGCAAGGGGTGCTCAGGAGGAATCAATTTTTTGAGAAGCTGTATGGATGAGGACCATAATAATAACGTCATCTTCAGCTCCAGCCAAAATAAGCATGGCCATCTTGCCCATTCAGAATCAATGCGCTGCTGTCTTGTGCTAGCTCGTGTAAGTCCACGTCTGTGCATCGGCCAAGTTCCAGTGCCGGGTAGGGCATAGGGGTGATAATGCCAGCATCTGTCAGAAGAGCTTAGATATTCCTTTCCAAGCAAGCAGCAGGGACAGACTACAGACGTGTGCCATTCCTTGGCAGCAGAGAAAAAAATTATATGATATAAAATCAGAAATTCTCTGTGTACTTTCAACTGCACTGGTTCAAGCATTCCACCACAAACGCTTCAGATATGTTCAAAACCCGTGTGAGGTTGTGAAATTCCCATGGACTTAAATAGCCAAGCTCTGCCTTCTGTCTTCAAGTTAAAGAATAAACCTCTGCACAGCCTTAAAGCTCACACAGTATGGTGCTGCATATATGTCAGGAAATACATTTAGATATTTATGTCTTTACGTGTCAACGAAGAAATATTTTATCATTTTAAGGCCGAAGGCTGTTTCTCCTGAATGTAAGCCAATGCTTGTGGACATTGAGCACACAGAACATCTCACTGTTTATGGATTTGTAATAATTTGTCACTCATTCTGACTGTCACCAACAACTATTGGAGGTAGCCTGAACAGGTAAGATTACAGTTTTGCAGTATTTTTGTCTATAATTTTAACAGTATTACTGTTGTGTTAAAAGTGCTTTGTCTAATCTGTAATGCACTTTAACTAACACTTCCAAACTCCACTTGATGTATGTTGCATTGATCTTTTTAGGTGAATACTTGATGGTAGCTATACTTGTGAAGAAACGCTGGTGAAAAGCAGAAATCGAGCCAGAACATAAAGTGCAGTCAAGTCAAATGCTTGCAAGCTTGATTGGCGGACAGTTTAATGAATCAGCAGACAATTAAACTCAACAATCAGTTTTCCTCTTTCTTTCAGCGTCCAAATGATGGTGGTGGAAACAAACACTGATGCTAAATAGTCAATACGCCACCAACTCACCACAGGAAATTTAAGGATTTTAACATAGCAGTAAAATCAATAAAGGACACAAAGGAACACCAACAGCAGGAAGTATATTGAGGTAGATTGTAGCTCATAAATGAAATATGCCACCACTCTCTGAGAGAAAGAAATACATTGTGGCTAAATTACTGCGCTATAGTTTATGATCAACCCTGCTGCTCGAGGCAACACTGTTGCCTTTTTTTCACCCTGCGCTCAACTGCAGGGGTAAGAACATCTGCAACATTTTTAACCCTCTTAGCCCATCATCATGCACTGTAGCACTCCAAATTGGACAGAAACTTTCAGTTCACAGATAGCCAAAGGATATTTAACATTGTTTAGTTGACATTGCCATGAATCAACTCAGTGCCTTAACCCCTCAAAAGAATGAGACAAGAATATTCACTTATAAACACATGGTGCCATAACAAAAGTCCATATGCTCACTTATTTGCTACTGTTCTACTGCACATTCACAACACAATGTAATAAGAAGAGACCATTTTACTGCACATTGCTCAGTACTTTAATTAACAGTTTCCTGGTAAAACTTTTACCTGCTCAACTTACAATCGAGCAGGCGATGCAAGTCTCTTTAAAGATTATCTCAGACTGATAAAGATGCAAAACGTACCATGCACTGTGTTGTACATACGGCCATTAAAAAGCCCTGAGGAAAAAGAACGTCCCCTGCCACTGCCTACGGTTGTTTAACTCGCTGACATTAAGAATTTATGAGCCTAAAGATTCTTCTGGCGCTCTCCTTATGCGACTGCAACATGTCTTGGAAAGTGTTATGGAAGAACAAACAAGTTGCTCTGTTGATACTTGCTTGTTTGTCAAGATGTGACTGCATTATGCCACAGAAAAGAAAATATTTTCCCTACAAGAATATCACATCTGAGGCATTTAGCAGAGATAGTGTGGCTTCAATAACAGTATTATTGTGAGATGGTGGTGAGTAATTCTGAACCTTTAAGATAAATTAGTTCCCTTGCTCCTGCAACCTGTAAGATATATTCACACAGGTTTTTTTTCCATATCCATATATTCTGGGTTATATTTACAGTTTTATTTTTTCTATTTCAGTCAGTTTCAGTTCAGTGGAGCTGCTACATTCACCCTCAAGTGTTTATTAGACTATAGAAGTTTTTTATAATAAATAATTAAAGTAAAGATATAAATAAGATACATGTCCACAAATATGACCTTTTTCTGCCCTGCATATACAGTTCAAACATACTTTATTGATTAACAATGATTGGATATGGCTCAGTACTAATTCACCTCTTGGACAGCATATTAATTGTGGTCAAACTGCCGACTTCTATTTCAATATAAAGAGGAAATTGATTTGCCGGCCTGTTTCATTGTTATTCTCGTGGCACGCTGTTGTTTTTCAGTGGGGTGAAATGTGGATGAGCTGGAATAACAGAATCGAGCGGCGGCTGCGGACGCTAGGTGTCACCCTTGTGACTTTGAAATCGGCCTGCTCTCCACCAGGATGTGATGGCGGCTGAGTACGCGAGTGGTGAGAGGCAGGCAGACCGGCTGCATGGGAGGAGTGTGTGTGTGAGTGTGAGTGTGTGTGTGAGAGAGAGAGACTGAATGAGAGGAGTGAGATTTAGGAAGGGTGATGAGAATGTGCAATATGTGCAGGGGCCACCAATGGAACTTGATATTTACCCTTTTCATTCTCACAGCAGTTTTCTTACTTTCATTGGCTGACATATGACAGGAAAGGAGAGACTATTCGCATTATGAGGAGCTTAAAATAATGTCTGTCTGAATTATATGGAGATAACAGGGATAGGAAGGGACGTACTCAATAATAGCCAATCACTGATTTGGTTTTGGAAAGTCAATATTAACCTTTATAAATGTGGACTTTGCAGCTGAATAACACAAGCTAGTGAATAACAGTGAAGGGAATTAAAATATTGTTCTTGATGTTAAAAATATTTTCTCTATAAGTAAGCATAGCCCATAATAGGCTGACGTCTACTGTTGACGTGTTTATCTAAAAATACTTAATATTCAAATCATTAGATGCCATTTATAGTAACCAGTCATCAAACAGTCCTTGTCTATTGGCTTTGACCTTAAATAAACTGAAATCAATTACTGACCGACACATACTCATGACATTTTAAAGAATATAACAAAGTATTTAACGCAATGTGTGTGTTTTGTGTAATTGATGGGGGGCTCAAGGGGGTTATTTACTCGGAAAACCCTTTAGATTTGTATTTTCTTGACACCCATGAAAAAAACGTGAGTTATTAAGTATTGATTTAGCCTATGGCAAGATTTCCTCCCTGCATGTTGCAACATGGAAACGGTAATCTAATGTTTGTTCATTATGGGGAATTGCCTCACTGTGCTGCCGGAGGCCACATGCATAAAAATCTGTAGATTCATGACTAAAACTGTGTGTTCCCACAAAGCCAGAAATATGCATACCTATTATTTTCGTCAGATTTAAAGCCGCGCGCACGCATGGTTCAGTGTCATGAATCTCAGTCACTGTGGAACTGGGCGCAAATCCACTAGCCTTATTTCCACTCCCACAATTAGCCATAAATGGATGAAGACACGCCCTAAACCAGATGTTTTTATATCAACATGACGCCTGCTCCATCAGTCTGTACACCTGTCAATGAAACAAACAGGAAAGAAGACGTGCTGTTTCACAGATTGTGTTGCACCGTCGAGGTTCCCCAGCAAGAACAGCTGTTATTACGCGCGACCATTACGCACAGCTGTGCGGCTCTTTATACCGTCCCTATTATTAATTCATCACATGGACCTGTTAACCATCGTCGGCAATGATTAGTTTGTAACTCATATCTTAACCGACTATACAAGGTGTGTCACAGCTAAGGATAAAATAAAAACAATATTGACAGCAAAATAAAAATTGACTCCCATGTAAATTAAAAGGATGATCATTTGAATCACCATAATGGTTGTAAATTGGTGAGTAATTGCTGTGTAAACGCAAAAAAACACACAATCACTGCAGCTGGTTATCAACCAAAATACAAACGTTTAACTAAATAATTTCATCACGCATCTTATATTTCATCCCAACCTCATCACTTCACCCTCAGGTCGCTTTAGAAAAACAGGTGTGCGCCTGGTTGCATGAGGTGCGCACACTCTTACCGCACACTCTGTGTTTATAAATACCAGCTTATGTGCGTGAAATGGTGTATGCGTGGCTTATGCATATACGCATCGTTTATGCATCTGGCCTCTGGCGTTGCTCAAGTACACCGTGCACAATAGACGCATGAGAGCCACGTTAGACTATCAGTGATGTAACATAATGCGTACAGATGCAACCGCTCTATAGATCAACAGACTTGTCTTTCATATAGTACAGAAGAGGATAACTGGAAATGCTGTGTTACTCTACAGGGATGCTGGCACAGAGGTTACCAAACTTTGACATGAAACTGAGGCTCAAACAGCCTACTGATAAAACCTCAGAGAAATTGTGTCCTCAAGATCCCGCTTAAGAGGGGACCATACCAGAAAAATATGACTTGTTACACATAGTTGGCTACTGTAGCTGAAGAGAAAACAACAAGGACAAATCAGTAAAAAGTTACCCGTAGCTTCCTTTCTCTGGATGTGCTGGGGGGAATTAGTCTGCTATTCTCTTTTTTTCTGCAGGACCCGTGAGACCTCTCTCGAAGACCCCCATGGGTCCCCAGACCCCACTTTTGGAACCGCTGCTCTAACGATCATCTAATACACAGCTCCATGTTTCAACTTGTACGCTGTAATTGCCCGTTGAGTCGCCCATCTGCAGGAGGACAGGTAGTTGGCCGTGTTTCATTGCTGTACTTTGCCCCACCCACCAGCAGCTCCCAGCCCTCCTGTGTAACCCCTGATTGGCTGAGGGGATTGCGGGTCCTGAGACTGAGCGCTCGGCTCGGAGCTGCGCGGCCGCCAGTGTGCACCAGTGAAGCGAGAGGAGCGCTTGGAGTCAACTGGCAACGAGTGGTGATTTCTTTTTTTTCTGCCTCAACCAGGCTGGATATAGGCTACTGTGCTTCTAGTTTGCTGCAGCCCAACATGAAATACGTTTTGTACATACAGTAGGCTTTTTGCATCGTTTCCTCCCACTGGCTCTACATTTTCAACGGATTTTTTGTGCGTGTTGCATGGACTAATTGTCGGGATATGCGCTGCCTTTTCCAAGTGAGATAGGGGAAATTAATTAGTAAGTAAAAGCTTCAAGACTTGCGGAGGGGATGTAAGACTAAATGTGCTGGAAATAAAGAGGTAATCGGGACTTCAGTGATGTGATGAGACATTCCTGCAATTGCACCCCTGGTCTTTAGGCAAAGATATCCGGACTTAAGCTGTTGAATAATTTTGTGACTGCTGATCCTTTTTAGCTTTTTTTCATCTGATGTGCAGTTTGAAATCATAAAGCTGCCGATCGAGGAGGAAATCTCCATCACTTGTTATATATCACCCAAAGAAATATGTTTATCCAAAATGCGACTTAAATATTTGCTGGCATCAAGGCGGAGAATTTAAAACGGACTTTTGAACCCCATCACTCCATCTGCACGGAAGATATACATTTTTATTGTGGACTTGATCACAGGAATTCTCTATTTGTGTCTATGCAGTCCGAGCATTTTTCCTCCTTTCAGTTCACTTCAAAATGGACAGTTCCTCTTATGAGCCATGTGTAAGAGCAGTTTGCCGCTTGATGAGAGCTGCACGGATTTACACGGCTAAATCACGGTTGTGAGAAGATTCAGCATGTTTTCACAGATCTGTCGTCCCCAATGTTTCGTGCGCCGCAGTAGACCGGAGGATGTGCTCTGCCTGAGAAGAGTAAAATAGGCTAAGGCACTTGTTAGAATTATAGCTTCCACACCATGATATAATTTACATACACAAGAGCTATTCGTCATCTTAACACTTTACTGGACATTTTAATGAGATTATTCATTTGGAACATTTTTCCTGTTTTCTATGACATGCATTATTGTGCGTAATTATCAAGGTCTTTATTAGGCAGAGAAAAACTCAACAGGTACAATGCAGACCAAGCAGATGGAATTAATACAATTAATTGCTGTGTTCCTCCTATTCTGGGTCGGGGTTGAGGCTGTTATCAACCTTAAATATGGAATAAACGAAGAGATGAAGCCCGGGTCAGTGATTGGAAACGTGACAAAGGATGCACTAAAGCAAGGATTTCAGATCGCACCGCAGCCCCCTTACTTACGGGTTATTTCCAATTCTGAACCACGATGGGTGGAACTCAGTCCAGCCGGAATCCTTACAACCCAAATGAAAATAGATCGGGATGTAGTTTGTCGACAGAACCCAAAGTGCATTATTTCCCTAGAAGTGATGTCAAACTCTATGGAGATCTGTGTCATCAAAGTTGAAATTGAGGATTTGAACGATAACGCGCCGAGATTCCCAACGAGCCACATTGACATTGAAATTTCAGAGAATGCCTCCCCTGGTACCAGGTTTCCCCTAGAGGGGGCAAGCGATCCGGACTCGGGGATCTTTGGAGTGCAATCATATTCCATCACCCCAAATGAGCTTTTCGGACTAGAAATAAAGACCAGAGGGGATGGGTCCAAAATTGCTGAGCTTGTCGTGCAAAAATCGTTAGACAGAGAGACCCAGTCTCACTATACATATGAAATCAGCGCAGAAGATGGAGGAGACCCTCCAAAGATAGGCGCGGTCCAGTTAAATATCAAGGTAATTGATTCTAATGACAACAATCCTGTTTTTGACGAGCCAGTGTACACAGTCAATGTGATGGAGAATTCCCCTATCAATACATTAGTCATTGACTTGAATGCAACGGATCCTGACGAGGGCACTAATGGAGAGGTTGTGTACTCGTTCAACAGTTACGTCACCGAAAAAACGAGGGATGCGTTCAAAATTGACCCCAGAACCGGGATCATCACTGTCAACGGTGTTTTGGATTATGAAACAGCGCAAATATATGAGATCGACGTCCAGGCCAAAGATTTAGGTCCCAACTCTATCCCAGCTCACTGCAAAGTCACAGTGAATGTGATGGATACGAACGATAACCCACCTATCATCAGTTTACTCTCACTGAACACAGAGATGGTCGAAGTTAGTGAAAACGCACAGCGTGGATATGTCATTGCATTAGTCAGGGTGTCTGATAAAGATTCTGGGGCAAACGGCAAAGTGCAGTGCAGGCTGCAGGGCAACGTACCGTTCAGACTTCAAGAATATGAGAGCTTCTCCACTATACTTGTTGATGGCAGGCTGGACAGAGAGCAAAAGGACACATATAACCTAACCATCCAAGCGGAGGACAGTGGCATCCCTCCTTTACGCGCCACAAAATCTCTGGTAGTCAAAGTCACAGATGAAAATGACAACCCTCCCCACTTCCTCAAGCCACACTATCAAGAGATGGTAATGGAAAACAACCTCCCGGGCTCATGTCTGCTCGCAGTATCAGCAGAAGACCCGGACCTGGGGATGAATGGCACCGTTTCATATTCCATAGTCCCTGGTGAGATTAAGCACATGGATGTAAACACATATGTCAGCATAAACCCATCAGGCCGCATTTACTCCATGAGATCATTCGACCATGAATACACCAGGACTTTTGATTTCAAAGTTTTGGCCAGAGACAATGGCAATCCCTCTCTATCAAGTAACGCGACTGTGCGTATTGTCGTGTTGGATGTCAACGACAACACACCTGTTATGACAAACCCTCCCCTTGTTAATGGCACCGCAGAGGTTTCCATCCCCAGAAACGCTGGATTGGGTTACATGGTGACCCAGGTGAAAGCAGACGATTATGACGAGGGGGAGAACGGGCGGCTGACTTACACCATATCAGAGGGGGACAGGCCTTTCTTTGAAATCGACCAGGTGAACGGTGAGGTGCGCTCCACCAGGATGTTTGGAGAAAACGCCAAATCCACCTATGAGATCACAGTGGTGGCCAGAGACCACGGCAAGCCATCCTTGTCCGCCTCGGCCTACATTGTGGTGTACCTGTCCCCAGACCTGAACGCGCAGGAGTCTATTGGACCTGTCAACCTTTCCCTCATCTTCATCATCGCCCTGGGCTCTATCGCAGCTATCCTGTTTGTCACCATGATTTTTGTGGCAGTCAAATGCAAGAGGGACAACAAGGAGATCCGGACGTATAACTGCAGGTACTGACTAAATCTCGTGTGTGTGTGTGTGTGTGTGTGTGTGTGTGTGTGTGTGTGTGTGTGTGTGTGTGTGTGGTAATTTGAGAGAGAGAGGAGAGCGCGTGCATCTGTGCGTGTCAGTGTATTGTTGCTTTTGTCATGCAGCATGTAGTAGGGGCCCGATTGTGAGGACTGCAGATGTTTCCACAGCTGCAACTGAGGTAGACGATAAACCTGACTGCTCTAAATCAGACTCGTTCTGCTGGGGCCCACTGTTCCGTGGTACGGAAACGTGATTGATTGGTTTAATCCTTCCATTGTAACCAATTGACTCATAAATATGACGGTTCAACTGTCATGTTCAATTTGCGGGCGTGTTGCCGGACAATTAACGTCCCGCTGGTTCAATAGCAGTACCAGACATTTATTATTTAACGTCCACCATGGCTGATTGGCTGTTATCAACTTTAATCTAGTATGATTATGGACAGTCCTCTAGGATCATGCAGATGTAACTCTTTTTTTCCTTCTGCACACAAAAATATTAGGAGCAACTACAAAACCACAAGATTAAACAAATTTAAAAAATAAGATATGTAAATTATAGTTTAGATATAGATATAAAAACATGTAAGTAACATTATTAACCAATTTCCTGGAAGTAGCAGATTATTAATTTTTCAAGATCTTGCATATAACATTCTGTTTTGTTCATCAATCTAAACATCAGCTCTGGCTTTGATTTCCCTGTCCCATATTACCACTATAAATTTACATATAGATTGGATTTGAGACTTTAACCTGAAGCTATAATCATATTTTGCTCCAAACATAATTTTGATGATTTGAAGTTAAGTTAGGCAATTTTTTCAAGCATGTAGTCATGAAAAATATTCTAAAACAGCCAATATTGGTCTATTTATTTTTCCCAATATAGAAGTTCAGATGTATTTATTGTTTAATTCTTGTGTATTGTTTGGTTGAAATTATCACAACCTTTAAGTGTTTTTTTTATATTTAGGCTTGGATATTGAAATTAAGTCTTGTGCTTTTTTCTAGTGGCACTGAAGAGGATTCAGCCACAAATCTACACCAGTTTAAATAAAGGCCTTACTTCTAGATTAACAAGCAGAACATGCATCTCTTTTCAGTATATGCACAGTTAAACTGCTATACAGTTGTTGTGTAAATTAAGTCTGATTCGATGTAGAGTGAATACCAGTGTGTTGTCATCTTTATTGAAACAGCTACTTCCCGCAATGTCATATTTTTGATATAAGTTATACATTTTGTTCAAAGAGGAAACGACGATGCACAACAACAAATTCAAAATTCAAAACTGCTCTCAGTACTTTACTTTCCTAGTGTGAGCCACTCTCCCTGCTGTGTGCTTTAATCAGCACTGATGTGCTGTGTTTCTCAGTCACCACCTCGAAGATGAGGAGCAGTTATCTCCAATTTATTGCTTGTCTTCTGTCAGTTTGTCTGACTCTAAAGATTTCCCCTCCCAGATTTCAATTTGGGCACGAAGTAGAGAGACAACATGTTGAAATGATAAATGAAAAAGAGATGGCGCATTTTCTACCCTTGCAGCTGCCCATTTCCTTTCCTCTGAATCAAGGGGGAGCAGAATGGGGGCGGGAGCTGTTTTCAAGATGCAATCTGAAGGAAAAATGAAAAAGACAAACTACAATAGTGCTTCTTAGCCTGTGTGATTTTAGAAACGACAGAGGATTAGAGCTGCATTTTAGTTAGGAACAGAGGCCAGTGGGGGCTTGTACAGCAGAGACGTTCCAGGCAAGAGACAGGAACAGACACATTCCAGATATTGCAATTTCATATATAACTATTGTTTTGTTGTGGGCTTTAATGGGAAATGCACCATATGCTCCATGCTCTGAGGATAAAAATGGCCTCTTTCAGAATTTGAAATAATGCAGATGGTAAAAAAACATCACAAATTATATAGAATATGTCTAGCAAAGTTTGTAGTCATCACTACAGAGTACATAGCATCTGTTCTCCCGTGGAAACTGCAAGGCTGTGCGAAGGATGGATATTTCCCCCCGTCTGAGGATCCTTTGATAAAACATAGCTGTGTTGCTCATTTGCTCTTATTAAAGTCAAAATCCACGGTTCAAGTTTGCAGCAGCCACTGAGAGCAGCTAAATGAATTTGAATCTGCAGTTCTCCTGCACTCCATATTGCTAGTGGGCTCTCTTGATAATGAAAAAAAAAGGAATTACTGTGGGTTGTGTGCTTTGAATGTGTCTGCATACCGGTAGTGCTGCTCAGTACCAGTGTGTGTTTTTTTTGCTTTGCTTATGTGGTTTTGGCATGTTTGCATATTGTCTGCCTGTTTGTGACATGTTGATTGTTGAGCATGCAAATGCAAACAAACAAGGGATGACAGCTCCATTGCAGGCCAGGAGTGGGAAGTCACTTAAGTGTGCTGATCCACCCCTGGACACGCGCAATGGGACTTTGTCTGGCACCCATGGTCAAACAGCGCCCTAGCTGGCATGGCGGGAGAGCTTTTGGACCGTGTGGACAGGGGAGAGAAAGACAGAACACTGCTTTATTGAGTCTGTTCAGTTTCTTCTACTTGCGCAGGGTGGCGGAGTACTCATATGGCAACCAGAAGAAGTCCAGCAAGAAGAAGAAGCTGAGCAAGAATGACATCCGCCTGGTGCCACGTGACGTCGAGGAGACAGACAAGATGAATGTGGTGAGTTGCTCATCTCTCACCTCCTCGCTCAACTACTTCGACTACCACCAGCAGAGCCTGCCTCTGGGCTGCAGGCGCTCCGAGAGCACCTTCCTCAACGTGGAGAACCAGAACTCACGCAATGCAGCTCCCAACCATGGCTATCAGCACCCGTTCACTGGGCAGGGCCACCAGCAGCCAGACCTCATCATCAACGGCATGCCACTGCCAGAGGTGAGATACAATCCACTGTGCTCTGTCCTAAATCCTGGGCTGGGCTGCTTTGTGCAGGAGGGGTAGAAGCAAAAAGGTGGGAAAGGTTTCAGCACCAGATAATAAACAGTCAGATTGTTTAGATTTCCTCCGTTATTAATGATTATTAACAGGTCTCCTTGATTCTGGTAAATATTAAATGTATACATTGTTTACCACATTTGAACACATCTCAAGGTCTAGTGATATTTAGCATTCAATCATAACAAAGATTATGGTGTCAATGAAATGTCTGTCTCTTATTGATGGAAAGCTAACCTATTTGAAATGGCATGTGTGACGTTATGTCAGTCGATATGAGCGGAATCCTTCAAGGCCTTTCAAGAGACACTGAAGCCGACCTGTGACTGAGAGCGCTTTGCCAAGCAGAATTTGGAAGCCTGACAAAGTGGATTATTTGGCTTCTCTTACTCTACTTGTTGTTATTTTTTTATTTGTGTGTGTGTGTGCTGAGCTGTTGCAGAAAGAACAGGAGTCTGAGCACCTGCCAAATATATTGACCCAGCTAATCAGCTCCACCACACGTTTTTCAGGTGCTAGCAGAAAGAATAATCATTGCTTAAATGCTTTATCTGTGTGTTGTCCGTTTGGCTGCAGTGTTACAGCATGGCCGCTCTGCACAGCCAGCCATTGAATTACCCTGACATACCATGCATGGCTCCAGCAGAGCAGTGAAGGTCTGACGAGAAAGACCATTCAAGTTGACAGAGTGTATGCCGACCAGCTGATCTTTAGTTTATAGATTCTCGTATGTATGAACTGGTCTATTGGATTCCTTGGGCAACCTCCCTCTTTTTCCTCATAACACACTTCTCCTTGATCCCATGGGAGAAAGGGACATTTATGTTTGTGTGTGCACCCAAGAGAAAATGTGCATCAGTGTGTGTGTTTGTGCAAGAATGTGCATCACCCCGTAGACAGCAGCAAATAAGCTTCAGCTCCACACACACACACACGCACACACGCACGCACACACACACTCACGCAGACAGTTGTAATTGATGACTCCAATCTTTGTTTGACATTCAGTGAGAAGAAGGTGGGGTGAGGGGTTGGGAGTGGGGGTCTTAAAACAAGAAACACAAGATGGATATTGATGTATTGACTGGATGATCCAGAGAGATCCAGGCACCGATGGATCCTGAGAGGTCAATGAGACCTACTTACAGGCATGCTGATTTACTGGGCCTGTCTGGACTGTTCAGAGTGAGCGTGTGTGTGAATAACACAGGTGGAGAGAATGAGACATGTTGTAGGAGGTGGGAGGGTGGGGGTTGTCCTGTGGTGTTATCTAGTCAGTAGGGGCAGATGTGGGGAATTCAAGCAGGTACGTGCAGTGACCCGTATGCTGTGTTGTATTCGCTGGTAGGCAGCGATATGCAGGCCACTGCTTTTTCCTCAGCCAAAAAAAAAGAAAAAATGCGGGCTTAGATACACGTAGAAGTCAGCCCACACTGCAAAAGCTCCAGCAGCATCCGGTCTCTGTGGCTTAACCATCCAATAAAAGCACATTTGCCGCAGGATTAGGAGAGCCTTTATTTGTTTCAGCTAATGAAAAAGTGGAGAGGGAGACAAATAGGGCTGGAGATTGATTTTGATGATTCCATATGCAAAGCGTGGAGTCGTCTTGATAGAGCTGTGTGAGGGCAGATAGAGAGATAAGGAGGGAAGAAGTGAGCATGGGTAAATGAGTCTTAGTGCCAGGTGTCTGAGCCCTGATCCACGTTTTCTCATCTTCTTAGAGGCAGTTGATTGGCTTGATAGTGACTGGGCCTCTTTAGTATGCAGCATCCATCGCTTTCCGTCTTGCACATGATGTTGACAAACATCCCTTTGACCCAGCCTTTGCATATTTTCCCTGGACTGAGGAAATAGTGTGTGTGTGTGTGTGTATGAGATACTAAGTGAGAAATAGTGGTAGTGAGAGCATGTCTTACCCCAGCGCAACAACAGTTGGCATTGTTTTCTCTGCTCCCCATTGTGACATTTGGGAAAAACAGATGCCCTACAGTGTGTACAAATGTTGCTCTTAAATAAAAAATGTTTTCAGTCTAATTACAATGCCATTTATAGCACAAACAGCGATGAAATGACTGATAATTGCTTTGTTACAATGAGCAAGCCTGGGCTTGAAACCACTTGACTCTACAAGTCCTCAACCCATATCCATTTGACTGGCTAGGACACACGAGTGGCTACACTGTTGTGATTACTCAGGCTGCTTTGTCCCAAAAAATTGTTTTCATCCTGAGGGCAACCTCACCAAAGCCCAATGATGTCTCTCTGTTTGTTTATTTTCCAAACATGTAGTTTAAAATTATCATAGCCATCCGAATGTGTGTATGAGGTCAGATTTGGTTTGCTAATGGAGGGAAAGAGGATATGGGCTTGTGTCTATTTGTAATTTATGTGTTTGATCGATGCAAAGTTCTTCTCCATTGTTAGTGTATGTGGGGCAGTGAGCATCCTGCATGTGTCAGAGCAGCTGGCGTAGAGCTTTTCCTGCTTTAAACAACGCATGCTGGCACACACACACACACACACACACACACACACACACACACACACACACACACACACACACACACACACGCACACACACGCACACACACACACAGACAGACACACAGACACACATACACACACACATACACTAACAAAGCAGACTTGGCCAAGATAACAGTGACAGGTCTCCCCAAAGGCCTCATACCGGCAATTGCATTGTGTATATTGTATTCTCCCTTGTGAGAATGTGTACCAGTATATACGTCCCTGAACATTCCTGTCCATTGTTTTGAAAAGCGTCAGCTGTGAGATGTTTGTTAGACCTGCCCGTGGTAGCACTAATATGAACACTCACAGGAGAATAGAGCTGTCTTCCATGGCTTAATTATAGTGAATCACTTGGTGGGGGAGACAATTATACAGTAAAGGAATGGCCTTTGGCAAGAATGTGTTTTTGAATTTGTAATGTGTACTAAGGCTTCTCACACCTGTGATTCCAGATAATGAGCATAGCAGGAAAAATAAGTTACATTACTTTATTGATTAGCTTTATTCAGATAAGAGATTGCAGGTTTTTCTTTTACACAGGTGATAAATGAATCAGAAAAAGGTGATAAATTAGATAGAAATAAGGGGATGGTCTTTGCACTACACGGTGTAAAACGTTCAGTATTCGATGGCGAGTACGCTTCGCAAGTTTAGTTAATTGATAATCAATGCAGTCATCTTCCAGATGCTCTGCACACTGTTTCCTTAAAGACACCACAGCTACACAGGTTTTACTGATACAGTATTGTGATGTATGACACACTGTTCAGGTTTAGATTCTGACAAATGAGAAATGGATGCAGGTTTTGTGTTTGTTTACTCAGCTCTCTCAGTCAATCAAAGGACCTTAAATGAGAAAATGAAAATTGAAACAAAACAACTGACAAGGTATCTCAGTGCACCAGTTGTTCTGTTTTTCCCCGTTAGTAAGAAAGACGTTTTGATATTGATGTAGGAGAGACAACAGGGAGTGGTTCCAGTGAGGCTGCACATCCCTCGCTATCACTTCACATCAGGACAATATGCATGGGAGCATTCAAACGTGTCATATTGAGCATGCAAAGTAGATGTTATGCTGTCAGCGCATACTACACGTGTTGAAACTGCCAATCTCCCCCCACACAAGTACTCATGAATACACACGCACACACAATATTTCCTTTGGAGTGTCACATTTATTTGAAATATGGACTGTGACATTATCATTTACATCATTATGGCCGACTCGCAAATCTCAGAGAGAGAGAAATGAGAGGCATAACCCGGCATTTTCAATAATCAAACGTTGTTGTGATTTTGCACTGACAGTACTCTCACTCTTAATGTTGTTTTGATATTGTCATATATTATTATTATTGTTATTATCCCCATGGTGTTGAAGATATGGTTAACTATCAGTGTTGCTTATCAAATGTCCTTAATATTTTCTGTCATTTGAGTGTTAGATTTTAAAGGACAGTTCTAGTGTTATTTGAAAATTGAAATCAGATTATTTTGCCCTACGTAGGCTTTTCAGTATTCTTCGCACCTTCTTACATTAAACAAAGATTTAAGGTCTTGTTGGTTTAGAAGATGGTGCAAAAAGTGGAAAAAGCGTTAAATAAAGCTTTACCTTCAGTTTATATTCACAGAAGACAGCTGGCAGACGCATTTATCTTTAGTGTGTTTGTCGATTTCAAAAGTCTGTGATTGACAGAGACTGAACCTCAGAGATCATCAGCTGCAGGTCGAAAGTTAAACTGGGTGAGGACAACATGGAAAGCAAAGAAGCAGAGTGCAGAAGTAATACTCTTGTCTAGTCTCAGCTCGCGTATTTATTGCTGAATGCACATATGAATGCATTTGGAAACCCTTGGCTCAGACTTATTTTAAAATGTAAAAGTTCATTGCCCGATATTAATTTTTGCAGTACATGGCCGTTGGCTCTCTATTCACAGTTTTCAATGCCACTTGAAAGTGAATAGTAGTGAATAAGAATTTCAGCAAGACTAATTGAAAAATGTCTGCCGTCAGAGTTCATGCATTTAAAACAGGATGAGCATTAGAATGACATAAATGAGAGAAATCACACTGCCCTTTAAATATACAGCTTTTATTGGGAGGAGTACTTCAACCCAATCCCTATTTACTCCCAGGGTGAAAAATCCCTATTCACACTTTTATGGCTAGATACCAATAGTCTCTATATTAAATATAGTCTAAATGTAGTGATTGAATAATCAGTTTAATCTTTTTAAATTAACTATATATTAAAATAAGCTAAAGGGCATATAGCCAATGTCTTTTCAATAAGCTTTATGGGAAAAAATACCTAGATGCTCCCATGATACAGATACTTCAGCTTTGTGTCAAAAACGTAGAAAAATCATGATGGGAAAGGCACAACAGATACACAGATATTGCGCAATAAGGGAAGGGATACATGACTGTCTGAACTTAAAAGTCTGTGTTTTTTTTTCATTTATATTTTTATATTTTGATGTGTCGGGAAAGTGGGGAGGTGTATGTTGCATTCTTTAAAGTCTCCTCCTTTCAAAGGATTTGAGAATGAATCGTTTCATCTCTGAAAGCTTCAGATGCGCACTGATTGAGTGGCAGATGAACCTGTTAATTATTTAGAGAGGTTATTCGTAAGGCAGAGACTTCAGAAATGCTCCGCTTTTCAAGTGTCAGTGTTTATAAGGTGAAATAAAGCCTTGTCTGTCAGAAATAAATTAACATTGTGACAGTGATGTACTCGGTGCCCTCTTATAACATCTCTCATTTGGTCCCTCCCGTTGTGTTTAACACTCAAAATTGGTGAAGCTGTAGGGTGATTTAGTGACATTACTCAACAAGATGGTTTTCACTTCATGCACAAACAGTGCTAGTTTTACACTCTGTTGGGTTTTTATAGCCTTGACCCCAACCCGCACCACCCCATCACTGCATGTCAGTCTCGATGTTGCAGAGGTACAATGAAATGACATAACAACCCCAGGCAGCCAGTCAGAACTGTCCGAGCCCGCCGGGTTGCCACCCTCTTGTTGGGATCAGAGCATCCAGCCAAAGAGCTTAACAGTCAAAACACATGAGTGACGGTGTCTGACGTTCGCATGTCACTGTACGTGTCCTTAAACACATGTGACTGCTAAGGAGCATACAGAGGGAGTAATACTCTATAGAAATGGCAGGGCCTGGAAAAAACGAGGAGAGACAGAGAGGGAGAGAAGAGAGGAGAGAGCTCTATTTATAGAATGCCAATGATTTTCCACAACCTATTGCTGCCTGAAACATGTTATTTTTCCCTGTAAAATGTGTTGTTAGAATGAGGAAGAGATTTTATTGCACAAACCATATCAATCTGCACCAAAAGCAATAATATCACTTTTCTATGTTAGTACTATATGGTTTGTTTTTTTTATCGGCAATTCAAGTATAAGTTTTGAGTTTTGCACTGACTCCATTTCTTCAAAGATTTTGAGGTAAAATTGTGGAATGGTTAAACAACCTGAATATGTCTGCAAATTATTAAATACGCTACCACATGACATCCGTGAGGAGGTTTACGCACAGAATGCAACAGTAAAATCTTATGGTACCAATCTACTTAATCATTCAGCCTGGTTTCAAGATAATTATACTTGGTTCAAGACGACAACCACGAAAAGCATAATATATTTTACTTGCATGTAAAGCTGTATCATGCAGAAAGAATTTTGTATGAAACATCAAAGGAAGGGGATGATATGTGGATAAGTCAAAGATAGTCACATTATGGTATAAGTCTTATAGCACTTAATGTTAAAAGATTTTTTACTGGGCATGTACCTAAATGTGAAATGGGTATAATAGCATTGGCCTTAGGTTGATAGGTCCAACGTAAATGAGAAAAGGCTAAATGGAGTGAAGGAAATGGACATAGTGATGATGTTTATCGCTGGGGAAGGGGACATCATTACGCACCTTGTTAAACCCTGCAAGCAATGCTGCGTGGACGTAATTACCCATTTTAAATGAGTTTCCAGCAGCGTTGTTTTTTATTTTATTTCTCAAACTAAACTCTGGGACACAAACATGCCGCATTGTGTTTTCCTTTATGGAAATAAAGCAAATGGTGGTAGGGCATTTGAAACAATCATATATAGCCTTTGACACTTTTTGCTTTATTTGTCAAACTCAAAAACACAATTTCAGTTTGGAGCAAGTTTTCTAATAAGACCAAACAAGGCTCAAGAAAACTTACTGTATGTCAAGGGAAGGCTCCAGGAGAGGAAAAAAATAACCTCATCTCTCATTAATGCAGATTTTCCTGCCCGTGGACGAAAATGCCTGTAGTTACATTAATATAGGATAGAAAAGGTCAGTCTACATATTAAAAAACACAAACCCAAAGACTTGTTATGGCCACGAGAGAAATCTATTTGCAGTGGAAGATCACAATACTGTTTGCTCTGTCGTACCCAGTGTATGTCAGTAAGGAATGTGCCCAGCCCTATCCCTCTGGCTTAGGAATATTAAAACAGAAGCATTTGTACTGTAATGTGTATCAACATGCACTCTAAGAAAACATTGACACTCCTTCAATATATTTGTCTCTCTTTGCAGATATGGACATGTAACAACCATCTTTGGGGATTTCTTTTTTTTTTTTTTTACTTCTTCTAATTTATTGTTAAACAACCATGTTTTTCACTAAGGAAACCAAGTGAGCAAAAAGTAATTACAAAAATCCAGTAAAGACCATTATGATTTGCATGCTAATTTTATCCAAACGTGGTGAGAGAAAAGCTGTTTATTAAAATTCATGGGTATCAGACATTTTGTGAACTGTGGGTCACCAGACTTGTTGCCACACTGTTGAGAGTTCCCAGGGCTTTCTCCAGAGTGCTGATCCTATGCTTTTTTCTTCTTTTTTTTTGAATGACAGGGAAAAGGAGGAGGGATTCTGTGAAACAACAATACTCACTGCGAACAAAAACTTTTCCAAGCAGCCAGCTCTGACACTAGGGAAGAATGACCTTTCCAAGTGTCCTGTTTTTTGCCTAAAACAAAGAGGAAGCAGGAGCATGTTAGTTAGCATTTCCCCTATCAGATTAAATGTCAGCTTCTGCATGCATAATTGTAGGGTGGAAAGAAGAGAGACTTGAAGTGAACCAATTTGCTGGAGAATAGATGAATCCTGAGCTTATCTGCATTGCAGATATGTCACGATACTTTTGGCCTCGTCCGTTTGCACTTCACTGTTTTAATTGTCGTTATATTTGGATCTATATGTTAGCGCTGCACACTTGGCTTCACAGTAATTGCAACATCGAGTGAAACTTGATTTAACTGGGAAAAAAGAAGAATTATTACTTTGTCACATGTCTACCTTTTTAAAGAGCAGAGAACAAGAATTAAAAGAAGGCAAGGCAGACAAAAGGGAACCAATGTCATTGTATTGCTCACACAAACACTGCATTATACCTTTGTTTTGTTTGCTCCAGTGGTGGAGCAGTCTTTCCTGTTTCTCCCCTCCTTTCATTTGAGCAAATTCATACGGCTCTTTTGTTTCTAGACATAAACCTGGATTTGCATTAGGGAGTGCATGTATGGGATGTTTGATGAGCGCAGAGGCTGTTGGCAGGCAAGCCACTATAGCAGCAATATCGGTCGCCTCAGAGGCATGCAGTACTATGGCTAGAAGAGCAGCAGGGTAGAGTAATTGTGCATTGTTCATCCACAGAACAGAGACAGAGCATGTAATGAGCTGTAGCATTTTCACCCAGCCAGCCTAATGGGCTATGACCGAGTATAGGCCTCTCAGAGCCCTCGCGTTCCCTCTGCCCTGCATGGTCAGTGTCTTGGGCCTTTTCTTTTCTCCCATTCTCCCCTTTTTCTCTGCGTCAAACCATTCCTTCACCCCTGTTATCCCCCTCCTTTATCTCTGCTCCCTTACCCATTGTCCCCCTGTCTGAAGAGATGGTGGGACCCCTAATGTGTTCAGTGTGTGGCTCCTTTTCTCATTCATGATGTGTGCAAAGCTCTAAGCAGTCAGTCTGATTCAGCCTGACATAAATCAGAATAGCTCATTGATGGAGCGCCGTATGCAGTGTGATTACATTAAAAATCCAAACACAGCATACAAATAAAAGTTCAGGAGGAGAATTTGCTGATGTTAGGTGTAGGGGATTTGTTGTTAGAAGTCTGCTCATTTTTCTATCAAAGGCTGTTTTGCATTTTGATTATCTAGGTTTCCTGAAAGCAATTCAGGTAGGCATGTTTTGCACAGGTTTGTTTTCCTGGGATTAGGGCTTTTCAGAAAGGGCCTAGGCATATTATTTACACTCATATCTAGTTTCCAGGGGTGGGGGGGGGGCATTTTTTTTACTTGAGTGATACCAGTTCAAGTTGAAAAGACAAGAATGTGTGCCAGGCAATAGATTAGATATCTACTCTAGGCTGAGTACAGTGGATGAAAACGCTACTAATGATAATAGTTATGATTGCCTTGCAAGGGAATTGGTAATGACTTTACTTGCCTCTTTGTGCTCTCTTACGGCATCAGAAAACAATATTCAGGGTTCAGTCTATGTCTGGATGTGGAGCACAAAGGGATGTCAGGTTTGACTTTCCCCTCACGCCCACCGTTTGACACACCATAGCACCACAGCGGCCAAGTTAATGAATGAAAAGCACTTGGCCTCTGTAGGACTGCTCCAAGTGCAGTACTTTCCCCAGTAACCTCCTTAGTTCAAACTACTCTCCTGTACTGTTAGACAGGTGTTTCCAGTTTAGTCTTAGTCAAATGTGCACAATGCTTTTCAGTTAGTGTAGGGGAGGTAGCATGTCTATACCTCTTAAAGGGAAGATTGCATATAATCTTCGTACTTTAATAACAGGGATTTGCTGCTCCTTTAGTGTGCACGGCAGGAAGGTCACTGTAGAGCTGAGTTCAAGTGCTCTTATGTATGTGTAGGGACTGGAACATCAAAGCAAGCTGTTACTAATGCATTGCCATATATAATACATGCACACACATGCATGCACAATTGAAGACATGAAGACGATTTTAGTTAAAAATGCTTCTTTAGAATCTTTTTTTGCATCATTAAAAGAATATTAGTGTAAATTGTTAAAAATGCAACGGGAAAAATTTACTTATTAGCATGCTCAAAGAGAATTAGATGAGAGATTGCTCTGTGATGTGTTTAGCCTAGCTGAAAGCAGAGGGAACAGTTAGTTTCCCAAAGTGGTTGAATATTCTCCTAAAAGAAACTGT
Organism: Scomber japonicus; assembly: GCF_027409825.1. Classification (NCBI taxonomy): domain Eukaryota; kingdom Metazoa; phylum Chordata; class Actinopteri; order Scombriformes; family Scombridae; genus Scomber; species Scomber japonicus. The sequence continues at coordinate 23,390,059 of NC_070585.1, read as the reverse complement.
TCAAAATGTGTTTAAAGTTGGGAATTGAAACCTTATAGCTTTTAAAGTGTAGTTGTGTGGCACACTCATGGTGATAATAAGAACCCAGGAAGTTACTGCATGGTGAAAATTTTTGCATGGAATAAACAGACAAAATATAACGTGTTAATTAGTCTTTGTGCTAAGCTAAGCTAATTAGCTGCTGGCTCTGCATACAGAAGTGAAATTGGTGTCAATATTGTCATCTAACTCTCAGCAAGAAAGTGAAGAAGCGTCTCAAATATGAAACTATTCATTTACCTTGTGTATATTTGTATTTAAATTGTCTAACCCAGAAAAAAACCCAGAGAATGCCCAGCAGCATTTGTTTTCCATTCTGGCAAAAATATTACGATCCTAAATGTTAATGTGAGCCTGGCCTCGTTTTGTTTTTGTATGATAGGACAGTGGACAAAATACCAAGCATGAGGGGGGAGGACAGACATGGGAGTGGTGTTCTGACTTTTCATTTGTTCGCTACCCAGTAATGATTATTTTAGCCTCTAAGCCCCAGATTTGGCCTTGTTTTGCAGTGGGAAGCAGCGTCAATGGGGACAGGGCAGCCTTGCCCTGGCTGAGAAGCTTGTCTGTGGCTAAGCTGGTTGGCAGAGGGAGTCAGGTACACAGCATGGAAGACATTTTGAGCTCAGTCACAGGAGGTCAGCTCGGAAGGAGAAAGAGAAGAGAAGGGCAGAATGATCAGGTTAGGTAGGAGAGGATAGAGTTTGGCTACACCTTGACCATGTTTGCTCGCGATGTGGCTGAGTGAGAGCATTTTCTAATTATAGACCTCCATCGTTTGCCTTGTTAGTAGCGCTGGTAACAAGCCAGTCCTCAGCTTGCATGAGCAACTGCAGAAAGCTGACTTTTGGTTTAATTTGGAGGACTAGCTATAATCCAGACTAAGTCTTTTAAAGCTGAAGCCCCCTCCCTCCTCCCACCACTGTTGGATTACGGGAGTGTCTTTAAAAGGATAAGGACCTGCTTATCACTGCTTCCCTCAACACTTGTTTGGGACTTCAGATGTGGGGGAGGACAGTTTGTCGTCACCCAATGTGGCCAGCGTGGATGTGAGTCATAGAGATTAGGCATCTGACGGCTGAGATCAATGATAATCACAATTTACGGTTTTTAAACCCCCACAATCACAAAGGCATATGGATCTAAGCATATGCCTCCACTCCTGCCCCAGTGAATTTCATCAGTAAGTAGAATCTAACAGAATAAAACAGTTAAATCACATGTCCAGCCGAGCTTTATGAGTGCGGCGCTTGCTGCCTTTAATCACTTTCACTCAGACATTTATTAACTGTTTGACACAATGGCTCTAGCCTTTGTTGCGGAAGAAATATGGATTTAAAACTGCTGGAACATCAGAAATCATCTGAGCATTCCTGATCAAAGCTGCAATAAAAAGGAATGTGCACATTTGCCTATATCTAACATTATATCCATGTTTACTGTTGTCACAAAATGAAAACAGTGTTTACTTTTTAAACGGTTTGTCTTCTTCATAAATGGGCCATGCCAATTTCTAGTGCCAGTAACGCTAATGTCTGCCGCTCTAATAATCACTGAAACACTATTACAGCATCAAACACCCCCCCCCCCCCCCCCCCCCATTTATTTATTTATTAGAAAAAATAGTTGGCCATTTTGGAGTCTTGTCATCACTGTGAGGTTGCCAGGTAACCAGCGGAGACTCCAGTGAGTCATAATCCCCCGGAAACTCTACAGATTCTCCATTCAACAGATTAAATAAATCAAATATATTGATCAGTAAGATTTAGAAGTGCTAAAAGGCAGATTTCTTTTTACCTCTGTATGCTAAACTAACTGTCTTCTGGATCCAGTTTCATATTTAATGGAGAGATATGACAGTGGTATGGATTTTGTCTTTTCACCCTCGCCAAGAATAAAGCTAATAAGCCCCCAAAATGTCAAACTATTTCTTTAATGCTGTACTGAAATGAATATAAACTGTGAGCTACCTAGAGGACAGGAAAAGACATTTGAAAATAAAAAAATAGGGTTTTTGTTGACAGAATTTAATTTGTAATAATAATGAATAATGTGTAAAATTGGTGTGTTGTCACTATTCAGATAATTCAGGTGATAATCAGAAGCAGGAGCTATAGGAATAGTTTATCCTAGGTTTGTATCACTCATTGCTAATGAAGTGTTGTTCGAAGTTGGGTGAAAGGGAGGGGGGACATCAGTGTTGCAAGAGGGAATAGAGACCAATCTAGCACACATAAGCTTATGTGTTGTTTGAGATGCTATATTTGAGTGTGAGGCTGTTACTTATCTCATTGGGGTGTGATGGTGACGAGGTGAGGGAGCGCAGCGAATTCCTTGTGGAACCAGGCTGTGAACTCTGAGCTCAGCTTAGGAGCAGTCTGGGAGTTACAGAGAGAGTCAAACCACATGGGGGTTGGGGGGGGGGGGTTAGAAATAGAAGTATCTCACTGTGAATACTTGTTTACTTCGGTGTCAACATTTTTGACTCAGCTCATTAACCTGTGCACTTGAGTGGAGCAACACTCTCCGTCTCACTCTTTCCTTGCTTTCACAATTAATAACAATAACTAAGCGTACGCATAAACACATTAAACTCAAGCTAATGAACAGATGAAACGACAGGTTGATGCGGAGACTATCACACCTCGACAGCAGTGAATCGATACACAGTTCACAGATACACCCTGTAGCACTTTCCTCAAATCTAATCACGGATCCATTTAAACTACGTTAGTTGGGAGTCTACTTGCCATTAAAATGGGTTTTTCAGTTTCTATTATTTTGAGAGCATTGGTTGAAAATGAACCAAGTGTAGAGGTAAAGTAACAAGCATACATCTTACCTCTCTGAAGGATGGAAAAGAAGAGGAGTCTCCTCATCTGAGCCCTCTCTTCTCTTCCCATTACCCATGCAGCCGGCATCCTCTCTAAATTGTTTTGCGTGACCTTTGCTACAGTAGCTCTAATTATTACCATCACACAGGCCCTGTAAGGCACACAGCTAATTATACTGGATTTATCTGAAGGGACATTGGTGCCATTCTTCATAGGCATGTCTTGGCTACTGTCAGTGCGGGTGATCTAAAACCAGAATAAGGTTAATTTGGGTAATACAGTAATAGTAATTAGAGTCACAATAATTACAAGCATAGTTGTAATAACAATGAAGACCAGGCTATTAGCAATCAGGATCCATATTAAGTTGCTACATGTATGCACCTTATGTAATTGAGAAAAAGGACATTGCCAAAAAACGTGAGGGTGAGAAGTGCTGTGCAATATGCATAATGACATTATTACAGAGGCAGATTGTTGCTGTTTCCTTTCCATTGCGCTGAATTGATGTTTGACACTGGTAGTTGAAAGATATATTTTCAAAGGCATTGTGGGATTACCCACTAATGTAGGTACCAGGACCTCTAGTCATTGCATCTCATAAAGAGTTGTTACCAGAGGAAGCAATATTTTTCAAAGCTCCAACATGAATGAAGAGGGGCAGTTGGAGCCGTCTTTTGGCTGGCGGGCAACTCGTGTAATGAGCCTAAGAGGGTTCCAATTATTCCACTTGCGATCAAAAAGGAGAAGGAGATTACTTCTCTTGCCTCTTTTTTCTTTGACATTTTACACAGTAACATCTTTTGATAGGGGCTGGGGGAGAGGACAAAAAAACGATTGCTCGTGAGCGCCTGATAGTCTTGAACAGGCTCCAGCAGTACAGTCCTCTCTGTCGAGCAGAGACGAAGCAATGCTTTTGCAGCTTGCACTTTTATCTTTTTTTTGGGTGGTTTGGATGTGTTTGTAATGAAACTACTTTTTCCAGTGAATGGTACATTAGCTTTCTCTCAGACTCTGTCACCTGCACAAGACAAAAGGGAAGCTTTCATATGACCGCAGGCTTTGGCTACATCAGACTTGATGGCTGATCGCTGCCATATTTTTCCACAGAGCTATTGTAAATTGTGAGGAAGCATTTTGGGCACTCAGTCACTCACTGCAGTTGTTTTCCTCCTCTGCCTAACAATGTAAGTCATGTTCCCCAGAATACAAAAGGGAGTTGAATTATTTGATTGTGTACAGATTTTTTTCTCTCCTTTTCATCTATTAAATTCCCAGATTACAAGTAAAAGCACATTAGATGCCTGGGGGTAACTAAAAGGATTTCTCCACTATATGATATCAAACTATATCAGCCTAGGAGAAATAAACGATGAAAAAAACAAGACAAATAATATTATGTACCACTGCACCGAGACAAAGAGAACTCCTCCAATCTGCATCAGCCGAGATAAACATCCACCCCTAAGATATGTTCTTGGTAGATAACAGCTTAGTGCACACACGCACATGCACACAAACACACACAGAACACAAGTGCACAGAATGGCTGTTTATGGTGGCAGAACAAAAGGATTCAAGGTCTTCATTTGAAGAAATCAAGCTGTGGAAAGGTGGATGCAGAGTCCAAGATGCATTTCAATCGGATAGATTTTACTTTGTAATAGACATAACTAAGGTGAAACAAGACACGAGCTCAATTGTGTGTGTTTGTGTGGCTGCGGTCTGGGAATACAGTGCCTTGCCTTCCCCTGTGGATCCACTGCGGGGGTAGGAGGCAGAGATCCACCGTCTGTTGCTGTTTTCCATGACCCTGTATATCCCCCCACAGTGAAAAACGATGTTTGCCCCCAAAGACGGCCCTAATACAAATTAAATTAAATGAAGTCAGTGCAGCTAATCCCTGTGTGTTTCAGCTGCTGAACCCCCCCCACATCCCCCCTCACGAATGAGTGGGTCAAGCCCGCTGCATCTGGCCCCCTCTCCACTGTCCCTGCTCTCAAGCTGCTAGGCTCCCAGTCCCTGACGGAGACAACAGCAGGCCCCGCTCCGACTTCTCTGCCCCACTGCCACTGCATATGTGTATTTGTGTGTGAACATGTGTCTTTCACTGTACATTTGTGTTGCGTTATTCCCTCTCTGACTCACAGGGAATGCGCAGTGTTTATTCCCCTTTGCTTGTTTTGCATTTGCGACTGTGTGTCTGCATGTGTGCATTTCTTCAAGAAAGATGTACTTTTGTTTGTGGCTGGCTTATACATTCACACATTTCTTGTTCATTTTGAAGGTTAGGGTTTGCTTTTTTCTACATTCACAGTCGTAACATGAGATATAATAGAGTCACATGTTAATTTACTGTATGTCACACAGTGTACTGAACAGTAGTGTAACAATAGCATTGGACCACATAGCATTGGATGTTTTGTTCTGCCTGTGCCCTGCTAGCAGTCTTTCACAGTCCTGTTAACAAGCTGGATTTACAGATGGTGATGGTGGTGGTGTGCAAGCAGCTAATACTCTCCTGTCAATCCCAACGCTGACAGCTGCCTAGAAAGACCATCCCAAATATTAGCACCAGATGTGCTTCACATTGAAGCACCAGCAAACAGGATCAAAAAGCAAACTAGACTTCCATAGCCGGATCACCGATAGGCGTAGCCTTGTTGTGACATGAGCTAAAGATCTCGTCTGCCCATCTGTTTAATAAAAAGCCCCTTTCTATGATACGTACTTTGGCATCAAGCCCGATCGTCCAACCCTGATTTGAGCACCAGCTCTGATTTGTGAGACAAAGTGCATCAACTGAGTTTTAGCAGCTGGTGCACACAGATATTGTGTTTAGGGGGTTGTGGGCTTGCAGGGCGGGTGGGTTTTGATGAGCTTGAGTCTGGAGTGCATGTTTGTATGTGTGTGTGGCAACTGTATGCGCATTTGTGTGTGTGTGTGTGTGTGTGTGTGCGTTGCGGATCTGAGCACCTGCACACATGCCCTTTGAAAAGCTCCATCACCTCTCCATCCAGCCAACGCACAGTGTAAACATGGTTTGTTTGAGCGAGTGGCCTGGGGTAGTTGGATTAATGAGCGCTGATGAAGTTCCACTTGTATCCTGGGTGCTGCTTCCCTATTTGCTGGAGTGGCTGTGATGTGGTAGTGTGTCTGGAGGCGGTGACTCATTCCCTTTACCCAGTGTCAGATTAAGGAATGTCAATAAACAGACCCACTCAATCCATCTCCGAGTGACTGCATCCGCTCACAGAGCCTCCCAGTCTGTAATGAGCTGCTGCAAATCTCCATCCAACTAAAATGTCTGGAAAGATGCCTTGTCACAGTGAGCGAGAGAAAACGAGAGAGGGAGGGAGGAAGAGAGGGAGACAGAGAGACTACAGCAGCACTGATGTGACTGCCAGTCACCTTTAAGCTGCTAACAGAAAATGTATAAAGCTGCGCTATACCATGTTGTAGACTGCAAGTTGATCAATTTTCCTCACAGATGCACAGATTTCTAATTTCTGTCGTCCCCATGTGCATTTGGTTAATTAAAAATGTATTTGATTTGAGTCACTTTTGAATTGCTGAATTCAAAAGTTATGCTGTTTATTCAGTCACGGCTCTCATGTAAGCATTTATGGGAAATGTGTTTACATAATCTGCAGTGCTTCTGAATGTTTATTTTTAAGGCCTAGCCCAGGGGAGGTGGGGGAAACCTTTGGGAATTCCTTGTGCACTAAATTAGTGTGCCCCCCTTCTCCCTCAACATTTGCTAATATAGGGCACAACTGAGAGGAGAAAATGCTATCTAGTAATTCTCTCAGAAAAAAATTATTGCTAAAAACATACGTTTGTAATGCTTATTCCCAGAGGGCCCGGAAACCACAAAATCTACAAAGATTAGATGTTACCCTGATCGTTCCTGAAGTCTGTTCAGAAAATCACCACCTACCTCTCTCATGTGGTGCAAAACACACCTTAACGGATTTCTGGATGAGAGGAGTGTGAAAACTTTTCGGTCTGACATCCAAATTAAAGAAAATCCCTCAAGACTTGCCCAAAGGGGAAGTTCCTGCCTTTTGAGTTTGATTAGGCTCCACAGGCTTTAAGAAAAGTAAGCCGATTTCTTTGAAGAAACAGTGTAGATAGTCAAGTCTTTTTCCGCCCTCCCCCCTTTTTACTATGTAAAACCATAAATCTTAATCTCATAGAGATACTCAGGTTTTCTTTCTGACTTACCGATGGAATAAATCTGAAAGCACATGCAGACATGAGCACTGAACAGGTGTTATATGAAACCCTATCCAGTCTTATGTTTGGTGACGCCGTAGACCCCTATTCATTAACACAGTCTGAGTGGACACTATAACTCCATCTGAAAGGCTTAAAAGCACCAGCTATGTCTATAAGACAAAGACAAAACAAAAACACCCACCCAGGAAGCCACATGGCAACCAAAGTTTTCAAACATGTTGGGTCTGAGCTGTGATTCCCTGGTAAGACAACAGCTCTGACTTAAGCCTCTTAAGCGTCAGTTGACTACACTGGAATGCAGACGTCTGCAAAGGGCCTATTATTTAAAATCTTTTCATCATGCTGAAAGGGAGGGAAATAGCTTTGACGTTGAGAAGTTCATGAATAATGAATGTTATTTCTATCAATGTATGTATAATTAATCACATCTCTACTAAGTGGACTTCTGTGGTGCCTGTATGCCTGAGTGACATGGAGACTGGTCTGGACTATTGTCTCTGTTTCAGAATAAAAAGACATCTGCATGACCTGCAGTTTCCTATGTTGGGGTGATACACAGGTGGAACAAGGCAATAGCCCAAGCACTTTGGCCTTTTTCCTGACTTTATGAGGACAGGGGTGATTGTTTTGGTCAGAATGGGCAAATATTTGCTCGATTTCACACGGGAAGGCAGGAAAAATGAGAAGGAAACACAAGCAGGAAGTGGTGTTGTCTTTACGTATCTGTTTCATTGTGTTTGAGAAAGGCTGTTATTTAGTTTGCTCAAACAATAGTCGACACGTAAAACACGTGGTCACAGACACAAATCATAATAGCAGTTTCATTCACCCAGTTTTTGGGTTTAAAGCAGTTAAAACGACAGCAGAAATATACAAACTACAGTGAAGCAAAAAAGGTTTTTAAAACATTCTCTCCCCAGAATCATTCACTTTCATAACATGACTGATCGGGTTTGGGTTGAATTGATGGGCGATGAAGTGAAATGATGCAGAGAATGTGGCAGGTTATTTGTCACACGTGTACCCCTCTGTCACAATTGATTGTGTATAATTTGAGTTTGCAGGGAAGCCAGTTGATATTAAATGGTAACAACTCTCTGTATTCATCATGGCAGGCCCCCTTTAGCAGGCAGAAATAGAAAATGTAATCTCATCCACAACCATAGCTGTGCCTCAGGCACTCTTTCACCCTTTTTACCGCTGATCCTCCCTTAGGGGCCCTGCCCTCTCTAAAGGAAGAGGGAAATCTATAATCTAGCAGATGGCAGAGGATCTATGGGAAATTCTATAATCGGGAAGACATTGGTGATGATGGTCGTCAGGGTAGAGGGCAGAGGGGTGGCAACTCAGGGGTAGAAGATGGTCTCTTCCCTTGCACAAGGTAAAGAAAATATAGTATAAACCTGCTCAGAACAAGTGTGTCGATGTGTGTGTCTTTGTTATGGGCGTCACACAGACTCAATGTCAGCTGCTTAGAGGTGCTGCAGGGTGCCGACCCAGAGGCGAGGTACTTGGCTGCCAGCACATCCCTGCAAGTCAGGGATTGTCAAAGCACTGTTTTCTGAGAAAAGCAAAGAGTCTGTGTGTGCAAAAATGTAAATGTGCAAGAAGCTCAAAGAGAAGCATTTCTTTTCATAGTCAGAGTGTATAGGATGAAAAAGTCACCTGCAGCCCTGTCTTACACAGACACGCGCACGCACACGCACACACACAACATTCAGAGTCCTCTGCATCCTCACTGCAAAATTACATGAGGGGAATACATTCATCTGTAAACAGGCAGCTTTAGACAGTGACCATCCTTCAGCCGCTGGAGTTTTTATTCCAATTTCCTCTTCTCTCTTTCCTTTTTTACCCATCGCTACTTTTAGCTTCGTCACAATCAAACCTCACCATATAATGGAGCTTTTTTTAAAATTCCCTAATTGAAGTTGGCTTGCCCTGAAAACCCCCCGGATCTTTTTTCTCTTTATCCCTTCCTTTAGCAATGGGATATCAATAACAAGGAATATTATGTGTAACATTTCCTTCCCGGGACCAAGAGGAGTTCATGAGCGAGCTGCAGCAACAATAAACAAAGACTGAGGCTAAATCTCAGACTGGCCAAACACAGAATGATGTGACAATCTTGATTGATTCTGTGTGTCTTTTGCTCTGCATGTTGAAACTGTGCATTTCAGTGTGGCAGTAAGAGCATTTTGTGTCCATCACAAGCAGGACTGGAGGTTTTTGAATTGACAACATTAAATAGTAGCAGCCATGACAGACATGAAACATTCACTTCTCTGATAATTGTTTCCTCTTTCAGATGCTCAACTTTTTTTTTTAGACACAACCTGCCCCACCCTGCTTAAAAAGCATCTGTTTTAAGCAGTTTAACTAATATGAAATAGACACATTTCTTCAAAATGTTCTTTTCTTAAAAGATTATGATCATATGCATCTGTGTTTAAGCAAAGTTTCATCTTGTCATTTAATAAATGGCAATCTTTAAATACGTCAACTTTTTTAATCATCATCACAGTATTCTGGTTTCAATTCAGGCCTATTTCTATACTGTAATTGAACCAAGGGAACAGAAAACACTAACTATAAATGTAATTATTGACATTGATGATGATGCTATTTTATACATCTTTACTTTCTTTTAAAATAGCATCTTATTTGTGCATGTTGCTGCAACTGCCCATATTTCTTTTCTTGCTTCCCTGCTTAAATGTTTCGATGATACATATAGTGGGGCAGCTGTGTGACATTTTTTCTCTCTCTTTTTCTCTCCTATCTGTGTGACATCTGCTGAACTTGTCGGGTGTTTACTGGTGTAACAACTGGTGTCTTCACTCCCCCACCCCTCCTCTTCTCTGTGGTGCTCCCCATGCCCCCACACAATGAATACACTTGCATCCAGACTACAGAACCAATTGTCACGCTGGGAGGAAGGCAAATCAAATCTTACGGCAGCAACTAGGCGAGGAGATTGCTTTTCCTCTCAGTGGCAGAGGAGCGAGCCCATCGTCCCTGTGCCTCAGGTTTAACTGGAGAGAAAGAAGCAAAGGGTGAAAAGGGGGAAAAGCTACTGGGCTGCAGCTGGACCGCAAGACTCAGGTCAAGTCTCACCCATTTCCTCCCATCCTCACCCTCTCTTTCCACTTCCCTCCCCACTCATCCTGACACTACCTATCAGTCACTCTGCAACACCAGGGACTACATTCCTCCCTCCAGTCCTGCAGATGAAACGGAACAATAATTATGGGGATAGAGTGGCTCTGGCCGCCAAACTGGGGCCGCTCAGATCACAACAACACATTGTCCAACCTGATTAAGTAGCCATTTGCGGCGTCCTCGCTGTAGTTAAGCAGTCCTCATCCTCTTGCCTGAAACTTGACCTCCCAACAAGATATATTGACATGTCCTCCAATTTGAGGTTGGTCAGAAAAGTGGGGACATTACATTTCTTTACAGGAAGCCAGGGCTAATGCATCCAATTCTTTCTCAGAATAGGCACTCCTGAGTGACTCAACAGCACCCAAGGTTATACCTTCTAAGGTTTGGTGTTTGTTTATTTCCATTGGCAATTTGATAAATAGGGGAAAAGTGGCCATCTCCTGTAGATCATTTAATTAATGAGTAAATTTTATGTTGAAAATGAGAGTGTAGTAGAGTAAATGGTGAGGCAAGTCAAAGAGGGCCTCCTTGGCTTATGCCTACTACACACTTAGGGGGCTCTATGTAAAAACCCTGAGAGAGAATTGCATTACGGAAAGTACAGTTCCATTTCAGCACTGGAACAGCTTGAGAGCTGGGGCACGCTGCCTTCCTCTCCAAGTCATGCTCACACAGAACCTGCCATCCAAACCAATTATAGGCTGCAGCAAGAGTGACATTCACAAGACATTTTCTATCTTGTCTTTTAAATGAAGTTTTCCCCTTGTTACTCATGCCTTGCATTTTCATTAGTCTCTCACTGGATGCGCAGCCACTGTAGAAGATGAGGCAGTTTAATTTGTGCTCACTGGGACCAAAGTGGAGCAACACAAAACATATGCATATACAGTGCATGTTTATAAGAGCATGGAAACATCACTGATCTGTAATTCTGTGAAGGTTAAGATATTAACCTTTGATAAAACACCACTCTGTAGAATGTGGCATTATTTATAAATTAATTTCAATAACATGTTAATATTTAATTAATGATTAATCTGAGTTGCAGTGTGTTGCCTCTGCCGGTTACCTTTGATACTGTACTTAATGGAGTCAAGCTGAACAGGAACAAAAGGAGTCAGGGGTAATACAAGAGAACAAACACGGTGTGCTCCAAATTAAGGCCTAATAATAACGTGTTAATTAAATTCCTTTTTATGAATCATCTCCTTTATAGTAATGAGTTAAAGTTTAATTAGGGGTAAATGGTGAAAAGGGGACAGGATGATGCTAACCTTCAGCACAAACACATTGCATCATAATTGCAAACCCCAATCAGAGGCCTGCCCTTGCATTGTTGTTTTTATTATTTAATTTTCCTGCAAAAATAATTAAGATTAGAGAAGGTGAGATGGCAAACAACAGTTTATCTCGTGATGATTGAAGGAAGACCTATGCCCTTTTGAGAATACTGGAAGATAACTACATTTCTGACATGCACACAAGTTCTTTAAAGTTTACCGAAACAAAGGAAACAAGCACAGCAACAGCATCAGTCGGATGATGATACTGCACAGTGCATATGTTGTCTTTGAAGCCACAAGAAAATGGCATCAATGCCAAGAATCTAAACAAACAGCTTTGCACTTGGTAGCATTAATAACCCATCACATATTTAATAGACTGCAAACAGGTAATGGGAGCTATTTGCTGAAGGTAAACTTGGCTGCTGTGATCTGCCAGCATCACTTTTATTTATTTATGCATTTATTTCTAAGATCCAAGAAGACTGGGACTAATGTTTGACATTTCTTCTGCTCCCCTGTCCTCACTGCTCAGATTCCTCAGCATTATGGGTTTACTTCCATGCAGACGTTCAAAATGTTCAACTCCATTAACACCTAATAAGTAGAGTGTGCGCGCAGTCACACAGTGTATTTTAATCCAAATCTGTTTGGTCACCATGTATGACAGCTGTGCAAGGCCGGCGCTACCTCAACAGCAGGGCTGTGTCAAATGTGTAGCTCACTTAATAATCAGCAACTGCGCTCCAGTGCCTGCATTAACCTTTCTTATCATACGGGTGACTTTTTTTCAACAGGGCTTTGATATCGGTATTGTAGACTTCCCTCGGAAGTCAGCCATTGACTCACAGCTTTTATCAGGATACAGTATCTGCATGGTGGAATTTTAAGTGAAGGCTCTGTTTTTTTTCTGCAGAAAACACCTGCATCTTATCAAACTTTGTCGAAAGGGTCGTATCCTGGCTTTTCGCAGGACTGGGAAAGTCCTTTGAGAGGCTTTGATACCCTTTGACCCGCTGACAACTTGCCTGGTGTGAGGAGACGCTTGGCAGACGCGGGAGGGGCTACCTGCTCAATGTACATTGACTCCTCTGTCCATGTGCTCTTACCCGTCAGACATTCTCCTTGCTAAATAAATGTAGAAAAAAATGAATGTAGGATGCCTTTGAACTGTGTTCTCTAATGTGGGTCAGAGATCTATCGTATGCATATTCTGAAAATCTTTTCATCTGCAATTGCGGAGTTAAGATTCCCCTGGTACACTCTTAATTTCATCTACTTCTCTTGCAGTTATTTATTTAATATTTCTACATTAATGTCTTCTCAAACATGGTGAAAGTGAAGAGTTCAGAGAAGAAAAAAGGGAAACTTTTCTTCTCCCTCTGTCTGCATGATAGTCCGTCCTCCCTAATGACTCCATTTTAAAGACGGTGGGCTGACTGGCAGTGGAGGGAGGGAGCAAGGGATCGAGAGCGGGAGGGTGAAGAGAAGAAGAGAGGCTGCGCTCACTGCAGCACTCTCTTCAGCTCTCAACTCCCAGTCAGCCTCTCTGTGTGTGTGCTTTGAAAGAGAATAGGATTCAGCCCTTTGAAAGCTGAGGCTGCTCACCGGGGCCTTTGTGTAAAATAACATTTCTACTGAAAGCCAATTACTGCTAACATTATTTTGGTTGCTTCAGTTATTAAAAGTACCTCTCTCTGTTGCCCCCCCATCATCCTTCAACCACAACCCCCACCCTACCCACTCATCCCCCCCGCATTTCTGTGTTACAGACGGAGAATTATTCCATTGACTCCAGTTATGTGAACAGCAGAGCCCACCTCATTAAAAGGTATGTCTTGATTAGGAATTGTTACGAGCACCTCGTTACCATTGTTATCTGTAATTGTTTTATCTAATGAGAGCGCAGCTACCGTTGCAGCAGTTTGCATGTGTTCTTGCATGTCAGTTTAATTGCGATGGGAGGATAAAATTTGGGGGATAAATAGCATTACTCCATAATGCATTTAGTAGACACTTGTTGAAATGAGCCACAAACTCATACTCTCAGATTATTAGATTACGCAGAGCAGCAGAATCTGCAAGTAATGATTTTCATATTTACAGATAACCTTATTACTCATCTGTAATTCAATTCATTAGCAACACATGTGGCTCGAATTGCATCAGGTTATGGCTTAAAAGAACTATTCAGTGATTAAATGATATCTCCAACTGGCTTTTTTAAAAACAGTTTTTCAATACAACTGGCTCAAGAAGTGAAAAAAAATGTTTTCATTGTGTAGATGAAGCCTATCGGGTGTTTCTGTCCACCTTGATATAAGATACGGTTGCGAAAATGCAGGGTTAAGAGGTGAGATGGGGGTCATATAATAATTCCCTCCAGCCATAGAGGTTTTTGGACCCAGGCTTACTTCAACACAACAATACTCCCTTTTTTACCTGGAGCTGTGGAACATTCCAAGCTTTCTTTGGTTTGGGGCCATCCTGCCCTTTTGAAAACCCATTATGGCAATTTCCCCCCCAAAAGATTCCCTGCATTAATGTAAACAAAGAGCATTCAAGTGTGGGCCTCTGCAGCACACTACAAAGAAATCCCCTCAGGAGCCAGTGAGCCTATGGTCTGGGACAGGTGCAATTACAGTGATAACATCAGAGAGCCAGCATTACCCTCCACTGCAGTCCTCTCTCTCAGGCTGGAGAATGTTAGGCCTGGGTTAGGAGAATGCAGTTACCTTGTACTGTCCTTCACTTCTTCTACCTTTCTTTTTGTTCGCACATATTTCTTTACTCTCATTTCCTCTTCAGTCAGTTTTTTCTCCTCTCTCTAACCTCTTTTCTCCTGTTACAAGAACTCATTCATATACTTTCCTCTCCTGCAAGAACACATGTTCATATATTCACCCCTATTTAGTCTTGTTTGTAAAGCGGAATTTGTTCCAGTGGGATGGAAATCAAATGAAGGGAAATCACGCTGTTACTGTGCAGCTGTTGATTGTGCCCCCTCCCACCCCCCACCCTCTTTATTGACTGTGAGCCCCAAACAAGACAGATGCTCAGTTTGTATGCTTCCAGCATTTCCTACATCCATCTTCCTTCCAGGAATTCCTGATTACTGCAGTATTTGTTTGATTGTAGTGAGTGAGTGCCTCCCATTTGTGCAATGCAATGTCCTTGAAGTCAGCGAATCCATCCAAAATGTCCCTGTCTAAAACACTCCATAGCTGCCATGCTATCTGTGAAGTTAAAACATGTCCGCTTAATCCAAAAGGGCTTTCAACTTTATCTGTATTCCATGGTTACTGCAAGTACAGGGAGATTTTTGCTCTTTATAAATGTGTGTTTAACAAAGATTTAGCCTAAAAAACAAATGACTTATTCATCCGTCCTGAATGCAGTAAAGTGGACCATATAAAAAGGTAAAGAACACACTGGAAGGACATGAAAAGGGACAGAGAGAGAAAGACGGACTGCTCGTCACAAACCATCAGAGAAGAGTGAAGGAGGAGAGCATGTGAGAGAAGGTGATGTGACAGTTAATCAACATTTCCCTCTCCTCCCTCCTGGCCCCCATGTAGCACATCGACATTCAAGGACCTGGAGGGGAACAGTCTGAAGGACAGTGGCCACGAGGAGAGCGACCAGACTGACAGCGAACATGATGTCCAGAGAGGACACTATGTTGACACGGCTGTCAATGACGTGCTGAACATGACTGTCCCCCCTAATGTTTGCCAGCTGCCTGACCAAGGTAAGAAAATGTGTGCATGTGTGCGTGGGCTCTGTGATGTGTTTTGCCAGTTTCAAGATAAGACCAGCGCGTATTTGAGTGTTCACCTGAGTCTGTTAGAGCATCTTTTAAGGTGCATTATGCCCATTGCAGGCCTCAGATGTGCAAGTATGAATAACATAACAGTTTTTTTTGTCTTTGATGTCCTGCTAGAGCAGCTAATGTGAGGGATCTGTGACAGCTAAGGCTACCCTTTGATACAAGCTTAGGCAACATTATTGACTGATAGTAGCTATGTCTGCTCTTGAAGGCAGGCCAACTTCAGATGTGCTTGAATGGCAGCAATTAGGCTCACAAAGGTAGAAGGTGGAAATCTACATATCTCCACGTGCCCTCATCCATTATTCAGTGGGATCATTTAGCAGGGAATTAATGTTGATGTTTCATTTCTGACTCACCGTTTAAAAAGACATCCACTTGGTTGGCAGAAGTCAGTGTAAGGGTCATGTTCATTCTTAACTACTGCCAGTCAGGCTGAGGAGAGAGTGGGTCAGTGCTATGGAAAGAGAGAAAGAGAGAGAGAGAGAGAGAGAGAGAGAGAGAGATAGATAGAGAGAGAGGGGGAGAGGGGGGAAGAAAGAGAGGGAGCAGGATAAAGCTGTCTGGAGCAGACCTGGATGTTACTATATGCACCTGAGGGTATTTACAAAGCTCTAAGGAAACACTGCATGCACAGGTGCAACGGCTCAGTAGAGCACGAGCGCCTGAATGTGTGTGTGTGTCTGTGTGTGTGTGTGTGAAAATTTTTAGGAAGAGTCACATTAGCAATTTTTATTGTGAGCGAGGGGGAAACACTGGACATTTTATTTTGCAAGCATACTCTTGAGGGTGGCATTTAACAATATCACTCATATGTTATATTTGCGCTGTGCTCCAATTTGGGAACTTCCAAATTTAGGTTTTTCTTCCCCCAGTTAATGTCAATTATTTTGGTTCCTTTTTTACTAACGCTGCCCCAGTAATGCTGTCTACTTTCTCACTACTCTACTTTCTTCTTGCTCAGCTCACATAGGAAAGAAATTTTAATGAGACAGAGAAAAAATGAATTCTACTTTACAAAAATGCATAAAGGAATGATGTGAGATTTTTTATTTATTTATTATTTATTCACCTATTCTTATCAGTGGTCTGTGAAATGTGCGTGTGAGTGGTTGACAAAGCAGTAATAGACACATATGAGCCCTTCTCTGTTCCCTGGCATATTTAGCTAACCTCACTTGGAGCAAATTTGGTGTAGATGCTATTTGACTGGAGAATGATAATATTACAACGTATATTTTAATGTTATTTGAGAGTACAAAACGGATCCGCCTCCATTGCTAGTAGCCCATTGTAATTACTTGGCTGAGAGGGGTCAGGAAGTATGATGACCATTAGAATCAAGTTGTACTGGGTGTCCTCTTTGTAGCATCAGACGATAATGACCAATGAAAAGTGAATTTGCTGACTATTGGCTGCCAGCTGTAATTACCTCACAACCCGCAAAAAATCCTGTACCGCTAAAAAATGCATGCTGACAGGTCGTCTAGTAGTGGGATCTCATTATTGGAGACAATTAGAAATGATGTACATGAAGAATATTACAAGTGGGGAGAGCTCTCTGAGGCAGTTCCTTTTTTCATTAACACCACCAATGATTGTATCTGTTTCAGCAAAATGGATGTATGCCTCCTGAATGTGTAATGCTGCGCCACATTGCTGGTAAACAGAACAAGAGTCTATTTCACAGTGCTGTCCGTTCTTTTGACCAGAACGAATTGATGATAACAAAGTATCTGTTTGGAATTACAATTAGGTGGTTTGTTATTGGCTTTTGAAAAGCTTATTATTAATACTGCGGTTGTCTACAAACTCACTTTTGGGCAGCAGTTTTCTTCAGTAAGGACTCAAATGTCTTCATTGGGATTTTTTTTCCCCTCCCTTTGTTTGGAAAGTCTGTCAGCAGTAGTGGTCACACCAGAGAGTAATGAGAGGCTGTTCATAATTATTAAATGAATTGACCAAAGATCCTTACACGTGCAGAAATGTAATAGCACAGCAAAATGAAATCGTCCCTCTATTACCATCTCAACAGTCTAATTACATAGTTAAAGGGCATGGTGGGCTGACAGAGATGGGCAGATTCAGCATGACACAGTTGAATCTGTCTCTCCTGTCGTATGAAGACTTCACGTCATCACATTTTTCTTTCTGTCTGTGGCTCCTCAGGAGAACACTAGCTTCCTCATTTCCCTGCTTCATTCTCCTCTGTGCAAACTGACTTGAGCACAAAGGCAAAAAATAGAACAGTGGAGGTTGATATAATATGAGAGCCACGGTGGTTACAGTCATGTGATGATGTGGTTTTGCTTTGAGCTCATCTGTCTTAATTGACAAAAATGGACACTCTGCGCTTGTTATATTGAGTGAATGGAGGGAATTGTCAGAAAACAAATAGGCATGTTCACTAAACACCCTGCTGCTTAGATGTCTTCTGGGAGTAACTCTGTTGTGTGGTGCGCCTCTCCTGCCAGCTAAAGCAGAAAACAAGTTGAGAGACTGCAATTGCCAAAGGACAACAACACACGCAAGCCGAGGATAGAAGAGCCTTGTTTTTTTGTGTGTGTTTTTATTGTTCTGTGTTCTTGTGTTGATAAGTGCTGAGAACAAAAGGAAGCTGGAAGAAGGAAGGAGGAAGGGTTAAACTCTTGGGCTTTTACAGTGCAAATGTTTACCCTTCCCAGTGCCATGTAAAGGTGTTGTTTGCCCAGGGGACAAGACGTTACCTTAACACAAAAAACCCTGCGTCCCCATCATCATGCAGGCTTTCATTTGTGTGACAAGACTCAGCTGCTAACTAACCAAGCTCTTTATTACAATGGGCATTTATTTTCTTTCGATTGCAGTTTAGGAGTTTGATATTTGGCTTTTGTCCATAATTGTTTTATGCATACATCAATCCCCCTCCAGCCACTACTGAGGTAACTTTCAAGTGCTCGTGAAAAGATTTTAGACTTATATCTGAGCAGATGCCTCTTTTTTTGAATCCCTGCCAATATTCTAAAGAGGAGTGTGTGCTCTTTTTGAGAACCTGACCTGAAATATCCTCACCCAGTGGATTAGATTAGAGAAGTATCTGAAGTACAAATTACATTAAATCTCTTAAAATCTATAAAGGAAGGACTATCTTAAACATGTAATGGCTCGCTCATATCTGCCAATAGAATATAAATGGATGATATCGCTGTAACTATAAACTGAGAAGAAGAGCTATATAAAATGAATTTTTCTTTATCTTTATAGGCATGTCTGTGAAGTTAGGGGGATTTGGTGGAAATGTGCGACATGCTAGCTTTGGCTCTGTAGAACCATTAGTGTCAAGGGAGAAGTAAGGGAACAGGCTCCAAGGGGGCTGGTGACAAAGGGAGCTAAATCTATTTTTTTCAACTTCCTTTGATTGTCATAGCTCACACTTAATTCCTCCCGGATATGGATGAGCCACGGTTTTTGAAGGATTAAGATTCATGTATTGTTAAATCACTCGAGTTATCTCCGCAGGAGGGGATGGGAGAGTATGATGTCTTTTTACAGTGTCCGATTTGTAGCTTTAGAGGTTTGTGGTCTTGGTCTTGGAATTATTTTCAGGTCAATGTGTAAGTGTTCATCAAAAATAAAAAAAAATAAAAACCTTTTCTCTTGGCTTATTAGGCTCTACGGGATCCAAGACTGCTCAATTAGCTGTAGCAGGGAACAGGCCTCTTTTATTTCTGACATTCCTTGGCTTCCACCTCAGGAGAATATATCTCATCTATCTGTTAGCTCCCTATGGGTGTGTGCCTGAAGCTGGAGCACAGGAATGGAAGCCCCCTCCATGGGCCACAGACTTCTCCATATTCCCTTCTTCCATCAGCAGATCCACAGGGTTTCACTGTTCCTAATTGATTTCAGCCCCCCTTCACCACCTTTTCTCTCTTTCCCTCTCTCTCCATATGTCTTGCTCATTCTCTCTTTTTCTTCTCTTTCCATCTACTGAGTAAAACATCTCCAACCCACATCTCCAACTCTCTAACTTTGTGCCAGTCAAGCAGTTCCCTTCCCCTGTTGAATTAAAGAAAGAGTAAAAGCACCTTACATGTTTCTGCTGCAAACTTGCCCTAAATTCAACACGGGAACATTTCTAGTTTGCAGTTCTCTGATCTACTAACGAAAATGCTGACAGGTGTCAGAATCAGGAAGGCAACAGGAACAGGGCTGTGCTGACAACACGAGAGGGGGAGAGCGAGTCTGTGTGTGAGCGAGACAGAGATGGAGAGATGAGCTGAGAGTCTAGTAAGCAGTCTTAGTGAGGGAAAATAAAAAAGGAAACAATCTCACTGACATGTAGGAGTGATTTTTTTTTCTTTCTCTCACTCATAGATAACTGTGTGAATGTGCCAGAGGATTTGACTGATTCTCAAACAACATTTGATTGAATTAGACATCAAAACTCGTCTTGTGATTTGAGCTGGCAACAACACGTGTTGCGTTATGATATTTTATGATTAGATTAACATACAAACTCTATACTGGGACCATCCATTTTGATTTGGATTTGCCTAATCTAATGTGGAACCCGTGGAGGTAAAATGGCTGACAGTGACAAAGAGCTCAGTGCAATACAAGCATTAAGGAAGATAGAGTGCACACACTGCATGCTCAAACACACCAGAGAGTGCTTGCAAGCAGGTGTAGTGAAGTCTGTAATGAACAGCCAAGATACAGATTTTGCCTCTGAGATGTGAGGAAATATAAGGAAATAAAATGTTGTTTCAAGCTGTGTCCATCTGTGCCCATCTTTTTTTATCGGGCTTACATCGGTGAATTAAATTGTGTGACTCAGTGAGGTCTCTGGCTCTGTCTTATTGAAATTACACCTAATATAATAAAACAGAGCAGACTAATATTGATTTTGCCCTTGCTAAAATAGATGAGACTGCTATCACTTAAAGGGAAGATGTGATTTTCTTTTTCGTACTTGTGTGAAGCAAGTCTGTCACTGCGTTTATGCGTGTGTTCTAAAAAAGATTTTTGAAAACGGCTGTGGTCTCTTGGTAGCATTTGTTTGCAGTTCTTGCATAAGAAAACAACAATTTCTTTAAAACTCATGTGCAAGCCCATCCCTTTTTGTACTTAATTCCAAGAGGGAACAAGTTAGGAGATGTGAGGAAGGATTTAAACAAACTTGACATGTTTTGATTCTCTGTTAAGTTTCTACAAGCGGCTCCTCTCGCTGCTCTTCTTCAACCCGCTCACACAGACACAAACAAAAACACATGCAAAAGGGCTTCATCTTCAGCCCTGATGCAAAACGTACAGTAATGTTAATACTATAATGGCATCCCCCGAACCCTCATTCTGCCAAAGCTCTCCTGAATATACCCTGTGTATTTAATCAGCTCAAGAGGGGACTGCTTATCTCTCTGCACTTGTCATGGATAGCGTATTGAACATATCAGAGAGAGAAATGGGAATAGTTCATTATTTTCTAGGGCTCACGATGAGCCTGATGTATCTCATTGCAGGCCCTCCACTGACAGCTCATTTTCTAGACAATCCTGGCATTCAGTTCACAACGCGCGGCAGGGCAAGAGCGAGGGAGAGAGAGACTGAGAGAGAAGGAGGAAACACAGAGAAAGAGAGAAAATAGGGCTCCGGATCTCCATTGCTTATTCATGATGCTGTGGCATGCTAGGTGTGTTAATAATCTCCGCAGAAACCAAGTGAATCACAGTTGTTTGTTGAACACCTAGCCAAGCTGGGCCCCAATCGACAGCAGATGGGAAAACAGGGGGATCAGAATGATCCCAGACAGAGGGAGGGAGATTAAGAACAGGTAATGTGCTGAAGTTGATGGGGGGCGAGTATGTATTAAAGAGAGAGGAGAGGAGAGAGTACCTGAATTTTAAATCTCTCTGTCTGAGAGTGTACATACTATATGGTGTGTGTGTGTGTGTGTGTGTGTGTGTGTGTGTCTAAAGGTTAACAGTGGAGTGGGGGGTGGAGGGTTGTTAGAAAGATAAAGACATGGCACAAGATAGAAATACTATGGGCAGGGCCAAATAGAGTGAAATTGAAGGAGCAGAGCCATAGCATTCTTCAGGCTACCAGCCATGTTCCTCCAGTTGATTCTAGTTCTTGTCTGAGGAAGTGAGGCAGCAGCCATTTTTCCCAACCGCACCATTGTGTTTTTAATTCTTTGAGGTCACCGCGTGGGCGCAACCCCTTCTCCACTGCAATATACAGCAAGCAGTAATAAGACGGTGGGGTAAAACAGAGGGCTTCAGGCTAGAGGGAATGCAGCCTCATTTGTGCTTGTCACACACATTTAATAGACCTGTGTTGGGAAAGTTACCCAGTAAAAGTAATATTACTGATCGCTGATTAGTCTTAATAATGAGATTATTTTACTCATTAATTAAAGAGGGACGCAGTCACACTTGACAGTTACCCTCTAGAAGTCCCTGTTCTGTTCTGTCTTGAAAACCACAGACACAAGTCATTTCTTAAACTACATCTCCAGCCCTACAGTGATAACTGCTGCACACTAGCTCACACATTTATCTCAGCCTAGCAGGGGTTGACACATTTTGACCATCACTGTATCTATAATGGGACAAACTTTATTGTCCCACCAGTTTGCCGCTGTGGACAGGCGATTCTAATCTCAACACAATTTACATTTACAATGATAATCTTATCTTTGTGTGATATAAATTCGGCATAATGAGAGATTAACAGAATACATGCCATGGCGCTCTTTATTTACCTCCCACCCACAAACAGAGCAGAGGGCTCTGCATGCACCCGTGTCGTGACATTGAAAGAGACAATGAGCCTAAGCAAATTATTTTTCCTTCAGAGATATGAACACAGGTTTTTATTCAGTGAATTGTAGCATAATGTAACTCAATTAAACCAGTTCAGTAACTGTAATATTGTATATTAAAAACGACACAGTGGTCTGTTGCATTAGTGTTTCTGGGAACAGTAGTGTCTTGACACTAAAATACTATCTCTCCCAGCATTCTAATCCAAAGCGCTTTTGTAGGAATGACTGAGTGTGATTATTAACTTCACTCCTTTATTCTCTTGATAACTGCACATCAGCTGAGGGTATGATTTTTGTGGCACTGCCGGGGGAACACATCCCCAACTGATTAGCCATTGTTGTCCGTCGTGTCAGGCATGCAATTTGTGTGCGTAGCAGTAAAGTTGGCCGCCAGAACTGCTCTGCCCTCAGGACAGAAAATTGCAGAATGTTAAACTCCAGACTAGGTCCAGATCATCTGTTGATGCCCTGAGTTCCTCTCAAGAATTCCAAACACACCTTTACAATAACATGACATACCACAGCTTTGTTACTGAAATGGTATGACTCCACTGATGCCATGTGGAGTAAACAACCTGATGAGGACATACTATACACATAGACTAACTCAAAGGAGACTCAGTGTGTGGCTGGAAGTGGGCAGGATAGTCACAGAGTGACTGCCAAAGCAAAGCAAGGCTTGTATTACAGGGATCCCAGGATATCAGACACCAGGCGGCTTGTGCTCCCTCCAGGCAGGGCAGAGTCTGGCAGCTGGCCCACAGCCCAGATAGCTATAATCAGCTCCATTACCTGTAGCACTGACTCCCATTTAGGAGCCCTCATAGTGGAACCATGGCTATACTGGCGGGACGAAGGATGCTGTGAAATTTACGAAAAGAACAAATAGCATGCATTTGCACATGCTATAGCTACACCTGCTGCAGATACATACATTGTTCACACATGAGCACATTCATAGCTGCACACCACACTGGCGTATAGTGAATGGGGGAGAGATTTTCTGGGCATTATGTGTCTTGGCACGAGGCATTTGTTTTATCTTCCCCCTCAGTGAAAGGAAAGATTAAGAATATACTCTGCTCTGTTTAAGGGGAAAATCAGCTGTCTTCTGACAAGTACATTGTAGCCCGCAGTTTTCTGTCCAGAATACAAAGAGACATTTATCACTGCAGCTGGGTAAGGGAGGAAGAGAGAGAGGGGGTTCTCTTGTGCTGCAGCAATGTGCATTTTTTTAACCCCTATTACTTCCTTTACTGTGGGAAAAACACTACACCTACATCCTCTTTAATCCATTTGAGATTTCCCAATGTTCTATTTTTATTTTCATTTCATTGTCTATGCTGATGCCTTTGTCATCTCCATCCTGGTTTTTATCATGGTTCTCATCACCGTGTTTCACATGACAACATTATAACTCAGAAGGAACATGTAGCAGGAAGGTGTTAAGTTATGCCGTCCTCCTCAGTTATGGCAACAAAAGGTTACTACCTCAGGCATACTGCTATAATATTTCCATATTTTTCTCTCCTCATGTATATTCAGTAAGAATGATTTATTCTCTTAACATTGTATTGCAGTTGAAATGCAGACTTTTTCTCACAGAGACATGACATATACTGTGAGACACAGCACTGTCAGAATTTGTGCTTTGGATTTCTTCTCAGCCTAAGTTTAAAAGAGGTTAAAGAGAAGTCATCCAAACCGCGTCTATCATTACTATCATTCATTCACCAATTAGTGTCAGTGTTACCCTCGCTGTCCCCTAGATGACCTTGCAGGGATGAGCTCACTATGTTGTAATTCAACATTTTGAGTAGGTCTCAATAGTGGGAGGCTGCTAGTGACCCAGATTATAAACTATTGATGAGAGAGTGAAGACATAGTAATGTAGAAAAGGGACTCGCAGAGGTATATGTGGACCCATGGAGACCCTCCCCCCACCCTATTCTACCACCGGTCTCCACCAGACCTTGCTTGGATTTGTCTCTCAACACGTCTTCATTTTGAAAAAATTATTTGTTAGCTCTTTTTTTCTCTTTCAGTGCATTAGCATGCATGCTAGTCATTCAGACTAAGGCGAAACATATTGCTTATGAGCTTAACATGGTTATCTAAGATTTAACAAGATATTAAATTGAAAGAATTGACAGAATTGTCAGAATTGCAATCTTAGCACCTAGAAAACTAGTTATTTTGACTTACTGTGCAATACTTCCTGTAGTCACATTTCTGTTTGTTTAAGTGTGGAAAAGGTCAACAGCTGAACAGGAAGCAGAGTGGTGTTTCTACATTGTGGCGTGGCTGGCGGTGGTGAATAATCAAATTAAAGTACATTCATCAACATTAAAAACATTATTCACAAAGGCTGTTTTTGTATTACAGTACTAATAAGATGTTTCCTTTAGGCTATCACAAATCTTTCTGGGCATTAACCTAATTATCATATCACATTAACATATTATGTGAAATCAGGTTAATTTGAACCATGTAAATACTACAGTAACTGTTACAATAATCTGGTTATTTACAGAATTGCATTCATAGCATGCAGAAATACTCGTGGTACACATTTCAGGAAGCTCCGTTGTTGTTCCTTTCATGTTCATTTAAACAAGAGACAGAATTCACTGAATGGATGCATCTTGCCAGCCAAATGTGACTTTTCAAACCCCCGCTGTCCCCTGCCTCCTTAAAGGGGAGGATAAAAGGTAATAGGAGAGGTCGGCTGTTAAGTTTTATGGCAGACAGGAAAGTCTCCGAATGGCTCTTTTTAATGATGTGCCTGTTCTCATGCAGTCCTCGTTAAAGATTAGGCCAGAATGCATGCAGAGGACAGAGAGGGAACTGTGGACAGACTCTGCACTACCCCCAACATCTAGGATCTGCTGTGGGGGTCTTGGGCTCTTTTGTGAGTTCTCCGGCACATCTTAGAAACCCTGTGCTCCTTCTGTATTCAGCTCACATTAGCATCAGAAAATAAATAAAGCAAGCAATCAGGCCGTGACCTCTTATATCCACAGTGCTTCCAACCCACCCACCTCCCCCCTCACACACCCTCCACCTCCTCCTCCTCCTCCTCCTCCTCCTCCTCCACTGCACTCTACATACAATAGGTTTAACTAGCTTGGATTTGCAACCGAATGTCAAGCATGGTGTTTGGCTTTACCACAGGGCAGGTTGTTCCTTGGCTGTCTCCAGAGAAAAGGAATTCGAGGATCTAGAGGAGCGAAGGGAATTGGATCTTTGACACCTGTCACTTCCACTCTGCTGCACCTTGCTCCCTTGCCACACATAAGGACTTTTCATGTCACAGCTCAACATGTTATCATGAGTGGGCACAAGGCCTGAGAAATCCAATTACTACCACTATGTCAGACCCCTGCCATCATCCTTATGTATGCTATAGTCATGTTCCTCAAATCAGAAAAGATGTGCCTATTAGTTCCTTCTCTTTTCTTTTTCACCATTTCAATCTGTATGTCTTAGATATGAGCTGTAGTTCTTCTCATGGACTTACTCACTGCTGAAAATCGGAAAATATAGTGTAGCGCTGGCTGGTGGGTGGCTAATGCTACAGACATTGGCTCTGACTGGTTGATATTAAGTGGTATCATGGCACTGGCCTCACTGTGGTGATAATAGAGAACCTGGGAGAGAATCAGCATGCCTTCCAGAAACAGAATGGCCTTTGTGACAGGGAAATATATAAATAATGAAAAATATAGTATGAGAAAGGCTTCCATCTTACTTTTCCTCTGCCCAGTAGGTGTAAATCTAATGCATCTCCACACATCAAGGACATTGCTGTTTTTCCTTATTTATTTTATTTGCTGCTCGTCCCTGAGTGACATTGTCAGTCTGGTTCAGTGGGGAACAAGGGACTGTCTTTTCAAGTCATGATCCATGTCCCAATGTGGTCCACCCCCTATTACTGTATATATCGCTGCACGCTGAGCTTAACCTGCCCCTCATACTTCATACCACCACAATAACCATGTTTCTATGTCCTACTTCCAGAGGTTGTTAAAATTGTCGGGAAAAGGGACAAGTGGAATTTCTTTTTGAAAATGAAGATGAAAAAAAAACGAGAAATGAGAGAAAGTTGGAACCATGCTGGTGCTTTTGCGACAAGATAAAATGGAATATAAAACGCATAGTCCTGCCTGACACAAAGTGAACATGACTGAATGAGAAGGCACATTATATTAATTATGTAAGGCTACTCTTTTGAGGCAAAGCTGAAGCTCAGAGAGGGGAAGGAAATCCTTAGATATTGGTGTTTTTCCCAAGTGTGTCGTCCTCAATTGTATGGACATAGACACACTGACAGGCGCTGAAGTATTGTGTTTATTTCATATGGCTAATAAAATAGCAGTTGAGTGAGGGAAAAAAACTCAAAAAGGAACATTTATGAGACATTTCTCTTTATAACAAATATGTGAGGATATGATGGTTTCTTATTATTCATGGATTATAGATTATAGATTGTTTAAAACCATTAAATCACAAATCCATTTCTAGAAACATGATTATCTGTGTTTTCTGACTACAGAGAAGAATAAATAGGATCACAAATAGAAATCTTGACTGTGACTGTGAAACATATTTAATTGGCTTCCTAATTGTTTGAGATTATTATTTATTATCTATGTAAAGACTGCAGTGTTCTTTTTGTATCATTAGGTGCTAGCCGTTAGTTTCTCTGACATTGTATTTTATCCTATTTAGAACTGTTGAAACACTTATAGTTGCAGAATAGTGATTTATTCCAGTCAATAACACAACCAGAGATTCAGTTTAGGAATGTCTACTTGTCAGTCATTGTTTAGGAATTAGATCAATTGACTTGAGCGGCTCACCTCACATAAGCACTGTTTTATTTGTCACAGTCAATGATCTCACCACCATCCCCAATCCAAAAACTCTTTTCCTCTCCATCCCCGCTCCCCTTAAAGCTTTCATCTACCCTCCCAACCCCATTCACAGATGTAATTTAAGAGTTTCTGTCCCCCTTGCTTCACTCAGACTCAAGGGTTTAGGAGTAAATTAGCTTGCTAGTTCGGTCAAGCTTAAACACAGAAATGCTGCAGTTGTTCCTGTGTATTTAAAGATGTCCTCTGCCGATGCATTGTGGAGGAAACGAGCCAAGCAGGCAGAGGCAGGCGGTCTGGCTGGCTGGCTGGCATAGCGGAGTGGGCTGGTCTGCAACTGGGACGCCAACAGCCTGCTGCGCTGAGTTTTGGGAGTGCATTGTACTATTGTTGTGGGCCTGCAGTGCCAGAACACAGGTTAATTTGAAGCCCATCATTAGAAGGGCAATTTGGAAGCTGGGAATTGACAAGGGTGACATTTGCTGTGTCATTATAGTGAAGTACATCGCAATACAACACAATACTTGAACTACTGCATTGATCAAATATAAATACAAAGCTGGAAAATTAGTACTAAGTGCTAAATTAAAATTTGCACCCACTACTTATTATTGTTTTTGTTTTGTCATTTAGTAACCCGGATCATTTCATATCTGTATCTCACTGAAAGCAACCACAAACCATGAAAACCAAATTCAAACAGATGAATTCAATCAAATAAAATTGCCAGTCTCTACCGCCTTTTGAATGATTCCTCTCTGCGTGAGGTTTCACCACAATATCCTATTGGAACTGAAAATACATCAAAGTATGTGATGAATTCAAATAACAGTCTCATTTTGAGTCTAATTTTATTCTTTTTTTATTCTGTATCTTTAATATTTTGAAATAATTATCTCTTTAAAACAACTCATCTGATGAAAGTAATCACTGAATTTCATGCCTGATTAGTTTTTCTTGGAAATGTTACATATGGTCACAGAATTGACAGAAGAAAGCACAGACATATTAGTTATTTTAAAATGTGCCATTATTAGCTGTATTTATATAAAGTCAAACATTTTTTTTTTTTTTTTTTTAAGTATATTTTTTGGGCTTTTTTTGCCTTTAATGTTCAGGACAGTGTAGAGAGACAGGAAACAGGAGGCAGAGAGGGGGGAATGACACGCAGGATAAGACCGCTCGGCTCGGGATTCAAACTGGGGTCGCCTGCAACGAGGACAATAGCCTCAACATATGGGGCGGGTGCGCTACCCGCTGAGCTATGCTCAACCCCATAAAGTCAAACATTTAACCAAAGTAAGTAACCATTTACGCAAAACTTTATGTAATTATAATGATTTGACAACTTATGCCAATATGACATCAAATAAAACTGTAACTTCTACAAAGTTGTAACATTTGATAGTTACTCAGCATAAAACAACCAGCTGCTTGGCCATATTAGTGTGGAATAAATTAAAACAACAGTTTAACTCTTTCCTGGCCAGAAAGGAACAAAACTTATGCAGGCAACAATATAAGTAGTTTGCTCAGAATAACGGCATCACACCTGAACGAAATCTGTTATATCTGTGGTTAACTTTCTACCATCATGATCTGTATGTTAGTGTCCAATAAGGGAGGAATGGTTTCTCTCCCAAGTCAGTACATGTTCCTTCCTATCCTGTTCCTATCTTGTGGACATATAAGTGTGTTGTATTGGCACTGTTGCCTATTTGGAACCTTGTTTAACCTCCCTTTTTCTGTTTAACCCAACTTAGCCCCTTATAAAGTCATACTTCTCTTTCTAGGTTAAATCCGTTCAGAGTTTTTTGAGAGAGCTAACAAGGTCGAGTAATGTATGAACGCCTTGGCATGAATTATGATTTTTGGTTGATCTAAACACCCTACAGAACACACAATCATGTCCCTAGAGGTGAAAGAGACTTCTGCTGAGGCACTGCGACCTCTAGGTGCCACAGATGGTAGGAGGGCACAATAAGATGAGAGAACCCTCTCAGCAAAATAGTATTTGTTGCCAGGGCAATGAAACCAGCCCACCCACGTATGTCATCATGACAACCAGCTCACATCGTTTCCACTACATCAAGCAGTCCATTGGCTAGTGGTCCTGGTTTTGAACAAAACAGTGCTCTGCGATGACACAGTGATTTATAAAACAGCATAGCAATTGCTTTTTTTCCTCCCACTGCTGTTATACAGCTGTTAAACAGATGCTGTTTGTACCAATTTGGAAGCTAGTGCATTGTTTGTCAACACCAGTTTGGAAGTTCATTCTTTATACCAGGACCTGCTATATAATGTACATGTGAGGCTGGATGGGCCAGCGGTGAGGGAGGGAGCAGAGACTGTGGGAGAAAATGTTTCCTGAATGTGGCTTGAACTGTTGTTATCTTTTAAAAACAATGACAAGTACATGTGTAGAATAGCAAGTGTAAGACTAGTACAAAACTAAGTTAACGTGACATTTTGTATTAGCTTTTGGGAGGACACGGGCAGGCTTGTTGGAAATGACAAGCTGTCAGACACTCTTTCCAGTGCTAGATGGATTAGACAGTGAATCCGTCCATTCTTGATAAATTGACTGGTACTAATGCTCAGAAATAGAACCAGGGGCACATGAACCTCTGGCTTCACCAGCCACATGACAGTACTAACAAGACCACCCGGTGAGTCTAATTTCCTTTAAAATTAATATTTGACTGTAGAAGTGTAGAAGGAATTCTGGCCAGATAGGCAGAAATGAGAGGAAGAGATTTTTGAGTGAAGGATTTATTTAATTACACTAATGTACGTGAGACAGAAGTACTGATGAGATGAAAGAGGACAGAAGGAGGAGAAGCATAAAGGATGGGCTTTCGTGTAGAGCTGCAAAGGATGAATCAGGGGGTGTCGGGCAGGGGGGATAGCTTGATGTGACTGAACCAGATGCTGTGGGGAGAAAGAGAGGACTCTGTGCTGTGCAGAGAAGGATGGCTTGCGTGGCGCAGTAAGGGTGCCCCTCTACTGTTTGTAAAAACAAGACCATCACACTCCATCTTGCGGCTCCCGCAGGAGCCAGGCCTCCAGGCTGATTTATGGCCCACAGTCTGAATTGGCTGGCTGGGATGACAGCAGTGCTTGGACTCTCCCTGGTGAGTAGTGTAGAAGGCTGTTTGGCCAAGCCTCAGTCTCAGCTGGCCGTAGAACTGTCCTCTGCTGTAGTTAGGGCAGACTAGATGTAAAGCCTCATCCCCAGTGTTAGGATCAGGCAGGGGCAACATGGCCTGTTAGGTCTCAAACATACATTGGACTCTGAGCATCAACCAACCACAGACAACCACCCTTTATTCTGCTGGTGCCATATTTTCTGAATTTTCCTCCCATGTGATACTTCCATCAGCTTCTGCATCACAGGCTCCATCAAGACCCTGTAGTAACAATTTAGATTTAATCAATCTTTGCCATGTGACTGCCAGGATGGAAAATTAATATGGAGAGCAATTAGAAAACAGCCATTTCACTGTCAAAGATACGATGGAATAACAGGACGAGAGCAGAAAGTGGATGGCATTTAGCTACAAAGCCGTCCTTCTCTACTCCACTCAGACATGGCAGGCTCCCACGCTGTCCTCATAACCGGTCAGCTGGACTACGGTCACAATTATTTCTTTTTCTGAAGATTTAATACTCTAGAATTGTCTACCAGTCCAAAGCATAAATGGAAAAAGACACAAAGCATATTGACAGAGCTGCTGTTTGCTCCCTCAATCACCGGAGTTGAGTAATTGGCTTTTCACAGGCTATTTTTGATAGCTTTGTCACAGCATTTTGATGGAGTTTAATATCAAAGACAGTGAGGAAGAACAAGGAAGTAAGTGAAATCAAAGGGAATCATTAAAGAACATGCAGGCCACAAGTAAAGTGTATATCAAGGTTTAAATTGCCCTAAATTATTTCTTTTCATAACAGCTACATCACAGTAACATCTACATTACACTGTCTGTTCAGGAGTATCTATTTTCATATGACAGAAAAAAAATCAGGACATTCATTGTTAGCTCTACAACAAAAATGTCAGAATACAGAAGAAATACAAAAAAGTAGTTTAAGCCAAAAGTGGCAGACATTCTTGATAAAATGATTTATCATGCCACACTGCTGTTCCAAATTCTTTTTAGGGTTTATATGCTGTAAAACCAAACTGACTGAATTGTGTCATCCTCCAAATCCCCATCGTCTTGTGGCTCCAGTTAAAGTAAGATATACAGAATGAAGACTTTGTCACCTGAATCTGGGTTCACACCGACTCAACCCCTCCGTCTCCGGCCCTCCAATCTGGCCACATTTTATCATATTACATCATTGTTTTCAACCTCGAGGCTGTGTGCACTACATTTGGAGGGAAAAGCGCCTGTGTTTTCCAAGCAAGGCTCCATGTGTTAGCCAAACAGGACACGAAAGAGTTGGCGAATGATCAGGGAGTTTTATGGGAAGTTGTCTCTTTCAGTGAACACATTTGTGTCCCGGGGATTTTAGTCTTTTGCTGATTCCTTATTTTTTTGCTACATTAGCAACACACAAATATCACCTCCAGCTGTATGACATGAAGGGATCATTATATGCGGTGCACAGGGGTAAATTGAGCAATGAGCTTGTCAGGCTGTGGGATCCCCATGCTGAAGCCGAAGATCTGCATGCCGTAACTTGAAGTTAAGACGCCTTCATCTGATTGAGACAGAATTGAATCGGCTGCTGGCAGACTGCAGATGCTAGATGAAATGACAGGGGACATGTGGGTTTTTCTCCCTTTGCTGATGCGAAGTGGTGCTATTCCAGGTAACTACAAACAGTAAAACATGGCCAGCATTATCAGGAGAGTTTTGCTTTCGCATTTGAAGTGTCAATATTTATTATTTTCCGATGCATGCACATCATTACATACATATTTAAAGTGCTCGACAGTGTCTTTGCCAGTCTTTGGACCTTAATTCAGTATTAAAGTGCAGTATGTCTGATTTGATAGCAGCACTCTGTCACTTGATATACTTGATACATGGATTTTCTTTTTTTTGCATCCACTGCCAATAGACTGTTTGTATTCTAAATGTGGAGCACTAAAAAACAAAAGCAGCCTCCCCCTTCCGATGGAGCTCCCTCAGTAATTAATAGGTTTTAAATCATAGATAGGAAATGTTCCCAATGACATCCTGCTCCATACTGTACTTTACGTCTGTTCCTGGAACTGATTGGCAAGCTTATTTTCCTGATGACTTTGAATACAGATTCACTGCAGGAGGTGCCTTCACTCTCTGCTATTCTCTAGTTGTTGACTTCCAAGCTATGAAGCTACTGCTATGAAACCCATTGACTCATCTCTTACCATTACAGTTTGCTCATTTTTGTTTTGTTTTTTTTTGTTTTTTTGGGCGGGGGGGGGGGGGGGGGGGGGTTCTTTTTCGTTTTTGAAAATGGGAGGAGATTGTGTTTTGTTGGAGGTCGATGGCCTGCCACTTTTTTATTTAAATTTTGTTCTATTTTTTGTAGGTCTTTTAGAGCAACATCTGCGTTTTATGAAGCTCTAAGCAGAGGCAGGATGTGTGAGTGTTAATGGCACTTGGCTTTCATGACAATATCATTTACAACTCAGTTGCTCTCCCATAGACCCCTAAAAGAAAGCAGCAAAAAACAGCATTCACTGCATATGCATGTACTGCTCAGTAGAGAGCTTACAACTTGTGTATATTTCTTTGTGCCTCGAGGCTTTTCATGCTTTAGAAAGTGCTCCGGGCTATAGAAAAAAGCAAAAGAGGAAATTACATTCATTACCAAGATGCTTGTAAATCTTTAATCAGTGGAGAAAAAGATCTACTTTGTCAAACATGTCAAACAAGATTTTTTGAGAACAAGAATTACTAAAGCTGAAGTCTAGCATACAAGTTTATGTGTAGGCTATTAGATCGACATATATGTTAAAAATGTATATTACATGCTACATTGTTGTAATTGTATTACAGTTGTTCATTGCCTGCACTTTCTAAAACAGTCTTTTTACACATAAACTCTCCCCCTAAAAACAAACTACAGAATAATTTCAGCCAGTGCCCAAACACAACATATCCAGAAGCCCTTTGTAACCATCAATTTGTCACATCATAAAACACATTTCTTTTTTAACAGTGATTTGTAATGCTTTTGAAAGGCACAGACAAATAACCGATAACTCTGTCAGATCAAAACACATCTACAGTTAGTGTCCTTGTTGACTGAAAGGACCAACAATATATATTGTCATTTAAGTCATTTGTCATTGGTGGAAAAATATACTATTCAGGCTGCTAATATCTGTCAAAGAAAAGGCAGCAAAGGGCTAAATTCGAAATACAGCTCAAGACAAAGCAATAGGATTAAAAAAGAACATGGGATTTGAAAGGGCTTTAAAAAAAGACTATGGTAGTGGACAATCTAATCTACATGTGTAGGCATGTTTTTGTTTTTTTGTTTTTTTTTTTAAATTCATCGCTCTCCATTATGTTTCCAGTACCTGGTAAAGACTCTCTGTTGTGATTGCATTATTACATTCTGATTGGATCCCTTTTCTTTAAACGAATCCCCCAGCTTCATGCCTTTTGTCTCCTTGATTGCCGCCAGTGGAGTTTCTTGGACCAATCAGCGTTCATGCAAATTTATATGTATATATAGAGTTTGCAAGGAGTGAAAAATGTATTTATTTTTCTCATTCTGGGTTTTTAGTTTTATGAAAAGAATTTCCATAAACTAATTTCTATAAAATAATGAATATAATAGTAGGTGTTGAAATGAAACGACACGAGAAGAAGAAGGGAAGTATATAGAAAGGCTTTCCAATATATAAATGCATTTTTAGATGTCATGTCATATCGTGTAACTACAGTATGTGTGTGTGTCTGTGTGTGTGTATTTATATGATCAAAGGAAACTAATTCAGTGCTGCCACTGTCTCACTTTGGGGCATTCATGTGGACTTTGGTCACTAATGATCTGCATTCTTGGTGCTGGTGTTCATGTTTTCTGCCTACAGGCAAGATGATTATTTCAGAACTTCAATTCCCATATTTGGATTCAAACAGCCCATGATACCCTTTACTCATTTATTCAGTCATTTAGTCACTGTGTTATCTGTCAGTCTCATCAGATTATACTTTATGAGAGACAGCTCTGGCATATCTGCCCCTGAAAACCCTGTCTCCAATCTTTAAATATCGATCCCCAGGGCCTAAGCAGAGGTGCCTCTCATGAGTGCAGGAAAGAAGGGAGAAAAACAGATCATTAGTGATTTTAATTAGGTGATCTGTCAAGCTGCGATTGCCAGATGTAAGCGTATGCATTTGGGTCGATGGCAATCCCTCTCACAATCCCCTCTTGTCACCTTGGGCCTCTGGAATGGAGGATGGCTCTTGCTCAGATAGCGAGAAGCAGTGTGGGAGCTCAGAAATGTGTCATTGCATATCTCTGTGGCAGGTTCTTTCATAAGACTGGAGCTGGTGGAAACAACACTACAGCACAGTGAAGGAGGGGGGTGTTATGAAAATGAATTGTTATGTTTTCTAGGGCTCAATCATTTTGTAAGAGTGTACTATACATTTTTATTATTATGATCATTATTTTTCATCAAATCTACAGAATAGAATGAGTGCATGCATTGTAAATATTCTAAGCACGGAGTACTGGTCTATGGGCAATTGAAGGAGGTGTGTGAATTAAAACAAATTACAGCATTTTAATTCGAGGACAAGGGCATGACACTGTTTTTGTTATTGTAATGTTGCAAAATGGTTTTAAAAAGTCCTTCCCTAACACAACAAAGGCTAAAAGAGTGCAGTTATACAGACTCAGAAAAATCTTCTTTTCACTCCGGCGTTAAACATCATTACATATTTATAACTCGGCGCCAGATGACAAAGGCAGAGAGGGAGGGAGAGATGAACCAGGCAAGCAACAACACCGCAACTCGTCTGGTGTCTCTCTCTGTGAGATATCTGATTGCACTGTTTAAACCTGCCTTTCATCAAGTGTTGCTACAGGAAACCTAATTATATAAGAGCTGCAAATGGACTTTTGATTTAACAATACGTAATTTAATTGGCATATTACAAGTGCCCCAAACATTCAGCTATGGTTAGCAGTTAGCAGTGTTAACGGGACTGCAGTCTTGAGCAGATGCAGAAATGAAGTGCAAGTTAAAGCAACTCAATCGAAAATGTTTTACTTTGCTTGTTCTAATTATACGTTTCTGCATTGTTTTACATTTACTTATTCTATTAATTTGTGACTGACAAGGGATTCTTAAAAGGTGAAAGTAAAGTTGGTTTAACAGACAAATCTAACAATCAGTTTTTCTGTGTTTTTTCCCCCACAGATCCCAGTGAAGGCTTTCACTGCCAAGATGAGTGTCGCATCCTAGGCCACTCTGACCGCTGCTGGATGCCTCGCGTCTCCATCCCAGCACGTGCCAAGTCACCTGAGCACGCCCGTAATGTCATTGCTTTGTCTATTGAGGCCACCACAGTAGATGTGCCCCACTATGAGGATGGCACCACCAAGAGGACTTTTGCCACCTTCGGCAAGGATGGGCCTGAGGACGTGGAACGGGGCGAGATTAAGGGAAAGCGGACTCAGGAGTCTCAGGTGTGTAGCCCCAAGGCCAATGGAGGGGCTGTCCGTGAAGCTGGCAATGGGCGTGAGGCAGCTAGCCCCATTACTTCCCCTGTGCACCTGAAGAGCCCAATGTCCAAGCCGTCATCTGCCTACAACACATTGAAATGCCGCGACGCAGAGCGAATTGCCAACCACAGCCTGCTGCGGCAGCCGGAGGGGAAGGACAGTGAGCCGGCTGTCAGGGAGATCAACACGCTTCTCCACGATGGCCGAGACAAGGAATCCCCAAGCAGCAAGCGCCTGAAGGACATTGTGCTTTAGCGAGCTTCTCTATGACACACACCAACATGCTTACACACATACAGTGTAAACTCACATATATATACCCCGCAATAGCTGTGTGTACACAGAAGAAAGTCAGGCTGTGGAAGTAGAGAGACACACCCATTTGCAGTATACAATAACCAAGAACCAGCTTGGGCTGAGGATGATGAACTGTAGTATGCTGCAGCTAGTTGTGTGCTCACGCAGAGGTAGTGGATGTGGCTTTGTTGTAGTCGCAGTACTTTCTCCTTGTTTGCTTTTTGTTCAGTTTTCTTTCTATCAGTCTGCAATGAGTGGACAGGCAGGTTACTGTTGACTGCATGGACATGGCCAGTGGAAGTCTCCAGCCCTTGCACCAAAGCAGGACACTACGTGTTTGGACACCTGAGGTGCCAGTTCATAAGTACAGTTATGCCTTTTAAACTTTTGTATCACAAACTGATATTTGCCTTCTTTGGTTTTGCAGTTTGTTCTAGCTGCCAAAATCGCTCTGTGTTCCTTTGTATAGTGAGCTCCGTCAATGTAATAAACAAGACATACACAGGATTCATCTTAAAATATCCTCAATTTACTCCTTCAACAGTTTTCAGTGCATTCAGGAGAAGGAAAGGGAGGCTTCTCAGTCTCATCAGCCCCTCTCCCTGACTAATAAGAGAAACTTTCTCTGCGTATCCCTGAGGACATCCTAGTGTCATCAGACTGTGAGGTCTTTACAGTATTTATATTTTATCACGGATGGAGCTAAATGAACTCTCGCTATCTGCCCAGCCGCTCTGAACACTGGAAGTGGGACAGACAGATCCTTGTGTTCAAATTGAGTTGTATGAAAAAAGACTTAATGCTTTTGAAAATCTCCTGTGCCCAACCTTGATTGTAGCCAGTGGAGCACAAATTAGAACTTTGTGCTCTGGTCTTGTACTTTTTTTGACTTTTGACTATGGGGCTAGGATAGAAGGGATCGTCACTCATGTCTTGCTATGTGAAACTCTGTATAGGGTTTACTATTATCATTTTTAATAACCTGTTGTTATGTGACAATCCCTTTAATGTTTTGTTTCAAGAGAAAAAACAAATAAACATTGGTGTTCAACTGAAGCTACAGTAGCGTTTGTTACACAAACACAAAAATGAAAAAAAACATATATGCCAAAATATATTTTATAAATAATTTAAAAATGTATAATGAGAATATTTAATGATGTGTAGTTATTTTATGAGTAAGTTATACTTGAAATTAACTTGCTTTTGTTCATTTGTCCTTTGCTTTTATATTGAACCTGATTTGTTTTTTATTTTCAAAATGAACTTGGATTATTTTTTTGTTTACTGTGTGACCCCTGGCAACTGTTGACTTGCAGTCTACCTTGTTGTAAAGAGTTTCTTATTGGTCAGTTCTTGTGCCATCAAGTTTCTGTGTGGGCTACTAGAAAATGTAAAAAGACAAAAAAAAAAAAAAAAAAATACAAAAAAAAAAAAGCGATTTCAGCACCAACATTAGTGTGTCAGTTCAATGAGCTTAGAGTGAGATAGCAAAAGATACCAAAAAAGATGCAAACAAAACCGTAAAGATTGCAGGATGTTGCTTAATCTTAGTATCTAAGGAGGAGAAACAATGGCTCCGAGTGTTCACCAAGATGGTAACAGGGTTTCACCTATTTTATCTGTCGAATGAGTCAGCTTTCTTATTGGGCCCAATCAAGTTTAAACAGGACTTTTTCAGCTTCAGCTGAGGGTACATGGACATGCAGACTAGCTTTGCTCAGCACTGCTGACACCCTATGCCATCTGTGTTCAGTTGATCTCAAAGATAAGGTTGAGACCAGAGTGGTATAAACAAGGCTCTCCCCTCCTACAAGCACCACACAACAGACTGGGTGGAAGTGTGTTTGAATGAACTAAGGTCTTGGAAGAACCGTGTTGCACATCAGCAATGTGGTTTTATGTTGCTTTGCAGTAAACTATGTACAATGTGGAAAATATGAATGAAAATGGACAAATTGCATACAACAAACTAGATCTTGTAGCTGAATGTTTTGCTGGTCTCACCCATGGCTTCTGGCAACATGAAAATCGGAATAATCACTGAATGTATACAGCAGCTTATAATTAAACTATTAAATGTGTTCTGCTTCCTTGTCTTTACTCAACATAAATCTGTTTTAAAATCAAACTAAAATTCTCACTTTTTATGTGAGGCAGTATAAACTATAATGGTTCTGCAGCAATATTTTTTCAAAAGGGAAGAAATACATGTTTTAATATTTGATGGAAACATTTTGAATCCCTGAGTTTTGTGATTTCACTGTCACCATTATGGATTTGACATCTTGGATTTTTGGAGCCAGAAGTGACCATATTTGGACGAGAGTGTGGAGCTGATCCCAGCTCCTAGCTGCTCGCTCTGGTAGCACATTACATTTACAGTCTATGGTTAACTGTGATAATGCTAACGCTAATTTTTGCTACTGAAAAACAGGCTTAAAACCAATAAAATGTGCCTACAGGAAAAAACTGAACGACCAAATCTTTAGAGGGTCTTTTATAGGTGGCCAAAAATTTACAATTAACTTTCATGAACTGAAAACACACTGAAATAACGACATTACAGATGTACCTATACTGAATCTGAGGTAATGCAATGGTTACGTTATGTTATCAACATTATTGCTGTTTTAGCACCCCGTCCATCACACCATTAATTCATTAGGAATCGGTTTACTGATGTAATCAATCAAATGAGAAGTAGGGACATTTTTCATAGACTTTCATACAATCAGACTTTTTTGTGGAGCCAGTGGAGTCAACCCCCTGCAGGCCTTTAGAGACACATTAGCTTCACTTTTCAGGCAGGGAACTACATGCTTGGGTGGAAACAATTTCTAAGCTTCAAGCCTCTGATTGGCTATTTCCCTTGGCAACGGTTGACTGTCATTTGAGGACCAGTGTGTACCGTGAACTTCAGTGGTGAACTTCAGAGGAGCCTTCTATAATCTACAAATACTGATACAAAAGCAACCCCACATAGCATAGGTCATGCATTTTAGTAATTAAACAGTCTAACCCGAACCTTTTTACAACATTTAACATCAGGCTATTCATTTTGTATTTTGCTTGGAAAGTGGAAGCTAGCAACCAAGGCTAACTAGCTTCCAACAGGACAATGGAAGCTAGTTAGCCTAGCTTAAGTAACTGGTAGTGATTTGCATTAGATGTTCCCTTGTGTTTACTTTATTTTAACACCTGCTGAGTCATCAACAGCTTCTGCACACTCAGTTTGTGTCCCACATTAGACAAAAGAAAATGTCTAGTGAGCATCAGCTGTCTTTTTCATGGGTTCACATGATGGCAAATTAGTAGACAGTCAAAACTACAGGTAGTCCTGTAACCTCAGCCCTCCTTACCACATGATTTGAATCATCATACAGAAAGTAGTAACATTGAGTAAGCAGCTGCTAACAATGTTGGCCCCTCAGCCAGCCAACAACCTGTGTGACTGTAAGAACTGAAATTATATTAGGAGCTATTTTTGATATTTTTAGTGCCCTTCCACACTGAATACTAGAAGCACTGACATTATTAGTCCATCCCATCTAGAATAACACTACTGAAGGCTTTCACTGTAGAAGAAGGAATACAACCACAGTAAGTGCAAAAATCTAATACAACTGAAAGGATATATGGCTATACCGATTTTTTAATATTTAGATATTAGTTTGACATCAACATTTGAGTTTAATTTGCATTGAAATGACTATGAATTAACATAGATAATCTGAAATCAAACTAATGACGTGAGTGTGTGCTATGCATCAAGTTTTGTATTTTAAAGTATTTAACCTTGACATAATTCGTTTACAATCTGTAATATGATGTGACTGTCTGAGAAGTGCTCTTTGAAAAGCATGATAACACGTGGAGTGATGGCTATACTATCTGTCATGATAAAATGGAAATTAACAGTTTCAGTTGAGGCTGGATCCAACTCTACATTAATATTCCATGCATTCACTGTTGCTCTTTCCCATTATTTCCAAAGCAGACCTTTGGGAATGTTCCAACAAGTGATGTAAGTGTGTGCTAGTGTCTATTTCTGATGGTAGTGCTCTTTTCATTTGTTAGAGTGGGTCACACATGCCATTTTTAGGACATTAAACATCCCCAAATGTCTCTCAAAATCCTATCCTACAATACAGACAGTAATCAGGTAACCCAGTATTGTGGCTGTTTGTGAAAAAAATCATAACATTTAATCTATATATCTGTGTACACAGGCAGAATTTTTTTTTCATGAAACTCAGTACTACTTTCAAATTAATATATTTCAGTTGAAAGCATCTTTTGTGCCTGCACCACGTACAGCGCTTGAGCACTAGTCTGGTGGGCGGACTGGAGGACTCAATGCCGGGAAATATTTTCCTCACTGTCACTTCCTGTTAAGGATTTCCTTTAATGATATTGTTAATATTTCTTAAAACAAAAACATGAAAGTGTCCTTGATAACTCAATACGATAGGTTAATGCTATTTCCATCCATTTGAATTATTTTTGGCCACAGTATGAAATTAAATGAATCCCACCAACGACTGACAAGCCAAAACAGGAGATGAACGCGTCAAGTCCGACCACAACACAATGCCCTCCCCAACCTTAACCTACCTTTGCACTAAATTGCATCAAATTTTGCACCATAGCCACATTAACGAGATGAAGATGGGTTGTCAAACAGTCTACATTTCATATCACTCATTTAATCTCTGCACTTGTCACCTTTCATATATGTCATCACTTTAGACTGAGCATTGCCTTCACCTTCACTGTTACATTATTCAATTATTTATGCACTTGTCACATGTAATTTTTGCTCTTGTCACCTTCATATATTTAATACACTTCATTTCTTTGTCCATAGCACAATCCACATTTCCTTTGTACAGTCGATATATTTCAAGTTTATATCCCGTTTCAAAAGTGTTTCTTTTCCATTCTGTAAATAGATTTAAACATTTCAAGTTGTTTGTGTAGTTATTTTCCATTTCATTCTCATTATTATTACATTACATTTCTCTATCATCTTTTCTATCTTCTGTTACTAAGACACATTCTTAGTATGCTTGCATTGGCTAATGAAACTGATTCTGATTGAATAGGCTTTGTCATTCTGGATATGTTGGATATTTGCCTGGGCATCTTTGCAGCCTGGTTTCCTCCTTAACTATAATCAAATCAAATAATTCAATTAATGATGATTAAAGAGATCATAATGCCTTATATGTTGATACTGATGTTTCATATTTGACTACAAAAAGTTATGAAGTGGTCATAACACAGGTACAGCAGGATAATAAAGTTAATTATAACACAAGTATAGTTCATGCAGAAACCATTCAGTCATACTGCTTGCCTCTGTTTATTTGCAGACAGTTATTAGTTACACGAAGAGACAAATCATGTATAAATATGACTGTGGAGCCTCATGTTGCAAGATTACAGATAAATGTAAGCATGTTGCTAATGGAAAAAAAGATGTAAAAGGCCCATTTGTGTAGCTCCACAGCTGAACGTCCTGAGCTAATAAAGTGATGGCAGCCATTTAAGTTGTTTGTAATGTGTTGTTTATGGCCTGTACGTTTTGTGGGGTCAGAGCCAGAGGGTCAAAAGGTTTCTAAGCATGCAGGACACTGATATAACCATAGCAGGTTCGGTTATATTGTATTGTTGTTATTTAAATGGACGAATGGACAGTTCAAGAAGAAAGTTCATAGATAGATAGATAGATAGATAGATAGATCAAACACCAGATCTTTCTTAAAATATTGATTTATTAGGTGATTTTGAGTGGAAGGGTCTTCAAGCCATGAAATAGCATGAAAGGCAAGACAGAGCCAGACTCTTTCCTCTGCTAGTCTGCAACAGTTTCTATGACATTTTCACTCAATAAAGGCTCCACATT
Source organism: Scomber japonicus (assembly GCF_027409825.1). NCBI lineage: Eukaryota > Metazoa > Chordata > Actinopteri > Scombriformes > Scombridae > Scomber > Scomber japonicus. The sequence continues at coordinate 23,348,092 of NC_070585.1, read as the reverse complement.
ACACCTCCCCCATACACAGCAGATCTTTCTCTTGAGTAAGTTTGTATGGATTGATGAAGAGAAGCAGAGAATGGATGTAGAACAGGACACATTCCAGCGCTGCAGAAAGAGAAGGGAAAACGAGCAGGGGGAAACACACAGCTGCCACACAGCTGCCCTGTATGATAAGAAAAGGAGGTTGGCTTCATTTCTATAATTAATTTGCCATTCCCTCTATACCCTCTGGTGGAGCCAACATGAAAGCTGGTCTGAAAGCGCACTTGCTAACACATCCATTAGTCTATAAGGAGGATCTTGTTTCTTCCAGCTAAGTTCTCTTCTCATGGGCAATACCACTATTCTAGCCCTGCCCCACTCATATGAATTACTCATGCCCTTTCGGTAGTGTTTAGACCCCTGGGTCTCCATAACAAACTCGCCTGAACTAAAGGTACAGTCCTGCCTCCAACCGAAAGACAAAGTATGCATTTTAAAAACCTTTATAAAGAAACCAGTCTCATTATCATTAACCTAAAAAACTGGCTTAGTAGCACAATATTGTAATGATAATTTCAAAAATGTACATGTCAAAAAAACGTTGTATCAACAGGGTCCCCATGAGCCAAACCTGATTTGCAATGCAGGAACCATATTTGTAAATCCCCAAAATGGTGCTTGTCCACGCATATTTAATTACTACTGATTCACTGTGGTCATGCATGGAGAATATTCTCCTTTATGGCGAGATTTATATCAAAGGTTACCAGGACACACATCCTATTAACATCCCATTAATGCTTCAATTATCATTTTACAAAATGGTGAGAGGGGGAATCAGAGAACAATTAAAATGATTTATTTCTGACACAGACATGCATTGAGAAAGAGCACAAGGCAGGCCTGCAGCCGTGCATTCCTTCAATACAAAATAGTTTGTAGCCTGTTCTTTTGAGTGAGATTCCCCTCAACCAACCCCCAATCAGGCACACTGATCTCTGTCGCTCTGGTGACCTCATTCTATCAAAAGGGCTTGCAGCTGCTCCTTCCTCATTATGACCAACTTCTTCTATTCACTAACCACTGGTGGAGGTTCACCATGGGTTTAGGTGACAGCTAATAACATGTGAAGTAAGTGTCTTGCTGCAAATATCAGGGGCTTGCCGAAAACTCTTTATATATATAAAAGTTGTGTTAAACGACCTTGTTTTTATTTGTATCTACAGTTTTTATTTGTATCTACAGAATAAGAGTTCAATTCAATTTTATTCAGCCGTGGTATGACTGGAAAATTCAATGGCACCCTGTTAGGTCGTTATTTCAATGACTGCAACCTTGTCTACAATGTATGATTTTCTTACTCTGATTCACTTCAGTTTGCCAAATTTATTTTATTTCAGGCATGCAAATGAATCACTGTCTTATGGCACTTTGGGCTCACATCTCTTCCATTGAAAAGCATGTTAGGTCGCCTAGACTTCAGAGTCACAAGGTAGAGAAGTTCGGGTCAAACATTAAAAAAAAACTCCTACTCTTTACTTTGACAGCTATTCTTTGCAACTTTAGCTAAAACTTGCTAGTTTAAAACTATTGTGTATCTTCAAAGTATATAATTTTTTTGTTCTTTGTAACGTTTCCTCAGTGATGTACCCTTAGGTTTTCCCTGAGCTATTTAGCAAACAGATAATGTCACCCCCCCCCCAAAGAGCCACACCTTTAAGCAAAACGATTATCATCCCAGCTGGAGGGGAATCAAACCTGCCCAGAGCTGGGTTTGCCTCCTCGCCTTGTATGTGTCACATAGCATAGCACAGCACATCTGCATAGCTCTCAGTTTGGGCCTGGGGGGAGATTTGAGGTCCTTGGAGGACACAGGTTTGCACTGCACTGTGGATGACAAGTTCAGGCTTTGCCATTGTTAAAGCTTTGCTGCAGTCATAGTCATTTGAAACTGCCAGCTCTGAGAATATATAATATAATATTAACTTTATGACTGTGAGATTGAGGTGCCAGCATGGAGAAACTTTGTAGAAATTATGAAGATTCTCAGGGCTGTCTTTTTTAATGAACGAAAGGCAACTATTCAAAAAAGAAGAATAACCTTTTATTATTGCATTGTATTGTATTGAGGAGGTTAGTCTTTGTCACAATGAGAAGAAGAGGGATGGTCATTGCTATCAGTAAGAAGACTGATTACCCTCTCCATTTCTCCACCACAACTACAAATCTAATAGGCCTGGTCAGTGGCCACCTCCCTTTGTGGCAGTCACAATGGAACTTTGATCATCAGTGAAATGAGTGGCTCAAACAATAGTCTACATTCACTGAACACTATCGAGCCCTCTGTGAAATGGGAAGCAATGAGTGCCACATTCCTCCAGCCAGCTTTAATTGGAAGTGATGCTAGACAGATCATATCATAACCATTAGTGATGCCCTGATAAAACTGACCTGGGAGCTGCTCCATAAAGCCTCTTTGTCTGAGAAGGGTCCGATGAGCCCCAGGACCCCTCAGCCTGCCATCTTCAGCAGCAATCACAGCCTGACCCCAGCAACCTCTCTCAGCCCTTAATGCCCAGGACGCTGGCTCTGAGGCTGTGGAACAGGGGCAGTTGACCTACCCCTCTCCAGAGGATAAAACGCTGATAGCGGGGACAAGAAATTAAAGACTGTGGCCTTTGAAAGCCTCCATTATTGTCAGCGGGAGCACAGCAATGAATCTCACTAGATCTCTCCATGGACATGCATTATCGGAAGGGTGATTATTTGACCTAAACTCTCTGCTTGCCAATGATTTGTTTTACCCTGGCACACGTATGGTCCCTGACCTCTCTGCCCTTTTGGAGGTACAGAGAGTGACAGTAAACATCGGAACTGTGCTGGACTTTTGATGATAAGTGGAACAAATGTTTCAAGAGTTTTCAGGGAACCATTTTTAATCCTTTTTTGAGTTCTCAAATCTGTTTTCATGTCTCTGTGGAATGAAATATTTTACAGGAATATACAAGGGACTAAAAAGATTGGATCAATTGTTCAATTGTTCCACTGCTCCAGTAATTCAGAAAGATGGATTGCAGTCCAAAGTCAGACCAAAAAGTGCTGTGAAAAGCTAAAACTAGAAGAGCATGTCACTTGAAATGTCACTTCTCATGGTTACTGAGGTATGCTTGCAGACAAGAAAGCAGTACCCTTAAGTATGCAGTATCTTCAAAAACCTCTGCAGAAGTGGAGAGGTCTTTGTTTTCTGAAGTGCTTCTAGTTGTTGTTCTGTTTCTTGTGATGTTCTGACAAAGGTACATGTAGTTTAAAGATCTTCACACAGAAAATAAACTGAGCCAAAGTCTTTTTTGCTTTGTTTTGACTCAAACTGTAACTTAATGTAACCTGTTTTCTTGATCATCCTCTATGCATTTGATGACATATTGATTTGAACCTTTTTGTATTTCTGCTACTATAAAACATGATGTTCTTAGGCGAGCTGTACAGTTTACACAGTTCATTGCTCATTTCTTGGCCCCATTGTTTTCATATGGAGTGCCAGGGGAAATAATTCTTCCATTGCATGCAGGTATAGAAAAATGCAATGGTGAAAATCAGCGTCTTTGTAGGCAGCCTGTTAAACCTCAATACTCAGAAAGCACTGAATGAGGATGAGCACTTCAAGGCCGTCATACCTGTTTTTGTTGTGTGTACGTCCCGGTGGTTTCAGCTTGCCCTTACCGGCAATCGTCCAGCACATTCAGTGTGTTGAATTAAATCGTTACTGGAGCAAGTCAATGAGAGAGAGCTGTCTGACTTCCTTTTCAGCCTAGTAAACCAGCAATTTTTCCCATCCAGTGCAGTTTCCCCTTATTTTTTTCCTTTGCCTTTTATTTTCTTCCTCCAGAAAAAGAATAATACTGGTTGACAATGCCAGAGCAAAGCAAAGCAAATGTTTACAGTGTCAGATGAGAATGTTTAGCAAGCAATTTATTTCTCTAGTGTACAACATTTAAACATATTCACAATGGAGTGTAAGACATATATAGATACTGACCTGTTTGATTATCTTCTCTCGCCAAGGAGCAGATCATGTGTGCATGTTGGCTGTCAGTTGATCAGGTGTTTTCTTTGAGGATTGATCAAATGCAACTTCTAGCAAAGAAGTCAGGTGATATACGGTTAACTGTTTGATCAGTTGCCTTTACCTTGGTGTGTCAGAGCTCTCATACAGTAACCATCATGTTAAAGCAGCTTGGATGTAGTAGATCATGCAATAAATATGAACCATTTCAATGATAGTCAGCTTTATTGGAAAAAAACGACTGGATATGAACATGAACTGGATATACAATACTTTGCTTCATTTTTCAGCTTTTTTCTTCACCCCACGTCAGGTAACTAAAGATACTTCAACTGCACAAAGAAAGCAGAAAAAAAGTGTCTCCCAGCAATGAAGAAGTAATAAAAATACATGGCAAAACTGAAGCATTGCTTCTTCTCCTGTGACCTTGCTTACCTGTTCAGAAAGATCTTTTTTTCTGCTTCAATACTGCTGCTTCAAAGCTACTGATGTGGTATTGACAAGTGCAGTGTTGGGTTTTTCAATCCACAATACAGCTATGGTCCTGTGCTACTCTGTGGCTTATCGAAGGAATACAATATATGTAAAAAAAATAAAATAAAAAAAAAAGAAGAAGAAGAAGAGAAGACATAAGGTGCTTAGAGAAAGATATGCTGTATTTTCCTGCTGGCAGAGGAAACAAAATGATTTAAACAGTGGAGAGATAAAAAGCAAGCAGCTGGCAATATAAAAAAAACACTTGTTTTGTCCTGTCACCTGTGATGTCCCATTGTGACACAACAAGAGTGTTTTTTTCTTAGCTGCAGTAGAGAACAAAAATGAGTAACATCAATATTGGTTGTTAAATATTGTAAATTATTTATTATTGTTTTATTATTACCAAGAAGAGCTACACTGAGATAGTGATATCAGTATTTTGTGATTCAATTGTATCTGTAAACTTAACTACATCATGGTCCCAATAAACACATTTAGAAGTTATAGTAATAGAAGTTATTATGATATTTATATTGAAGAAATCTGAACATAAGTTAAACAGTGTTGGTTAATAAAATAATAAACATGTCATGTCTTATGCTTCAAGTCACTTTTGAATTATCCAAAGTTTAACCAAGACCACAATCTTTCCGTCACATTTACTAGATGATAAATATAGACATGAAATATTTATTATATTTTATTTGCTATATGACTGGATATTGTGGACAAAAATAACAAAACACATTCAGCAACGATTTTGCAAATTCACTCAAAATCAACACTTACTGACTTGATAGGCTCATCAAAATGTTTCCTTAGTATGTTGATAGAAAACATATAATATTTCCTGATGCAAATGGTTAGTATATAATGTAAACAATTATTGGAGCCAAGGTTATTTTTGCTGAGAAAACAAACAGATTTAAACTGTTTGGTTTAACCCTTCAACATATTCCAACAGCACTGAATTTCCAATGAAACAGTCCTGTTCAGCAACTAACAAATCAAGTGACATGCTTACAAAAGACATGAGGGAGCATCATCTGTTTATGAATCTTTGTAGTATGCATAGACACATAAACACAGTGTACATTAATACTTAATTATACAGAATATGAATTAATTATTGAACCAATTGAGAAAAGTGTATATGTAGTTAACATATTTACATATGCATAACATTTACACAGGACAGCTATAAATAAATGCTATTGTATTCTTTTTAAGAGGCAGTGACAATAAAGTGTTCAATGGATTTCACTATTCTGCAGAGAAGAATGAGAGATTACTCAGTGAGCTGAAATTGGAACGGTGTGTAGAGTGCACGCTGCTTATTGTTCTCTATGTTATTTAAATCTCTGAACAAAAGTGAATGGATTGCCTGCAGCTTTGACTACAGGTGTGTGTAGCTTCTAGTGCAGCTGGTGGAAGAAATTGGACATGGTTTTTGTTTAGCCTAAATTGCAGAAATACTTTGAGACAGATTTCTCCACTACACAAAAGGAGAACATGAAATAGTGTCTGGAATAAAGCGCTGAAATAGAAAGAGTGCGCTCTGGACATGGTGGCTGGTAGCTGAATCATCACAAATACATCTTCACAGATTTCTTGTGGGTGGTTTATGTAATTTGTTACTAGACACCAGGATGGCCGACACAGCAGTGTATATATCTGCTCTGAGTATTGTATCCTATAGCTCAGCATACAATAGCTGAAGATTATCACTTGTGGTCACAGTTTTGATTTAGAATGCTTGCAAGACATCTTCATGTGAATTATTACACTGATCATATTTGTGTTGCCAAATTTTATTCTAAATCTTCTCAGTTTAAATGTGCAAGCTTTGGTTCTAGTGATTGAAATCAAATTGATGTGTGAAAGACTCTTTCCCCTTTAGGAAAGTTGTATTGTGACTCACCTAGCCAATGTAGTGTAGCTCAGCCTAGCAATTTGATGCTTTTAGAAGTCACAGAAACCCCTGGGGGATAAGTGTCTTTGTTTAATGTGACCTCATGAAGAATAAGTAGCCTGGTGGCAGGTTTTCCCCCTGAAACACTTCAACAATGGAAGGCCTGGGTTATACCACCAACATTGCAGGAGAGGGAGAGAGTGTAAAATCTGCTGTGGATTCACAAAGAGAAAGTGTGAATATCAGAAACCTCCTACCCCCATCTTTGCTGATTCTTTTGGCCTCTCTTACTGAGTCACTTGGGAGCTTATTCTCAAATTCAACAGGGTGGCTTCTAATGAACCTGCACCTCAATTTCCAAAGCAAACTAGCATTTTTATGGAACAGTGTGCCACCATTACGAGAAGGTCCTTAAGGGACTTAGTTGAGACTGTATTACAGCTTCAGTGGTGCAGCTCATCAAGTCCCTAGATCAGCACAGTATAGCAGAGTACTGCAATGGAGGAGGAGCAGAAATGTGGATAGACCTTGTTGTCAGTGATCTATTTTGGTTACAAACCCATAGGTCAGACCATAGTGTAGCAAGTGCTGGCAATTACTAAGCTGTCATGTTGTTGTTGTTTTTTATCACACAATTAACATAGTTCATAGGCTAATGACTGATTTGTAACTTGTACTCACACAGGTTCCTATATCATTTGTCAGGGAGATATCACCAAAATGTTACGCTCCATTCAGACAAAAGCCTTTTTCAGTTATTAAAGCATCTGTCCACATGACAACTCAAAAGAATATGTAAGAAATCATTAAACCTGCTGTAACAAAAAGGGAAAACTTAGTTATTTTAGTCACACAACACTAAATTGGTGCATGCAAAATTATACAGGAGATAAAGGTCAAACATAATTTGAGGCAATATTTTCCCTCATGATTGTCCCACAATACTCTCTTCCAACCTGAGTTCCTCTTGAACCTTAGTAGGTACACTTTACTTCTTACTGCACATCAGTGGTTTATGATAAGCAATGAAAAGCAATTCCTGCTACTGCATAATGTTGCCATAGAAATATGATTATTTTAATAATTATAAATTAAGACAAGACTAATGTCCTTGTGCTGCAGTCATTTACGTCATTGCTGGGATAAAAAAAAAACAACAAAAAAAACAAGAGCTGAAAAAGTAATATCTTACTAGCCAACAGGTTTTATTTCCTTCATCATCTACCTTAAAAAGATCATGGTCAGAGAGCTAAGGATGCCAATACTTTCATTAAATCAAGACATCAGTTATAGAAATTGTAGTATCAGCGTTTTAAATGTAGGAACATCGGTCATTTCTTGTAATGTGTCTCAAATGACTAATCCAATGTTAAGAATGAGCAGACAGACTTATAAATATCCATCAGTGCAAATTTGCCAGATTTCTTTTTACCAAAAATTGTGCCTTTGCAAATGAGCAAAGACAGCAGCCAAGGCTTTTCAGATTTTAATAATTTATGTTTTAAGGAAATACACAATATGAACATAGTTAGGCAGTGTCATCTGCATACCCATCATTTTACCATAGTTCCACTGAGGTCAAAAGAGCAAAGCTTGTAGCTATGGAAATACAATTGAGTGAAAAAGAAAATCATCATTACAGTTAGAGAAATCGCACTCTGGTCCTGCTGCAGTGCCGCAGCTTTTTGCCCTGAAACAAAGAGCATTACTAGGCTGATGCAGGCATTCATTAAAATTGGTATTTGGCATGATTAATGATACTTGCAATTTGCAGAGAAAACGTACCGGCTCAGTCGATGCTTGGTGAGAAAAATTGGAGTGCATTGGGTAAAGGGGTGGGTGGTCCTCCTCTCTGTGGAAACCCATTTGCTCTGTCATGTTGCGTTGTGCTGCAATGCCTCTCAGGGACCAACTCTCTGGAACACCATGACTTGATTTCGTTCGACAAGAGGTCTCTTAAATTTTTTCTTTTTTCTTTTTTTTTGGCCTGATCATTATTTCCTCATTTTGCATTTGTTTCATCAGAGATAATTTATCTCTGCCTGCTTTAATGAAGTGATAAGTCCATGATAATTAACGTAATCCTGCACCAAAGCAAATTTGCCTAATGACTGTTTGATAGTCAGAGTTGGTGCATGGGAGAATGTCCACACTGGGAGGAATCAAGGCTCGCTGCCAAGCAGAGGAAATAGGAGAAAGCAGAGTCAGGGGCCAAATGATGGAGAAAAGTACCAGAGAATTTTACTTTGTGACCTTAACTTTCTGTGAAGGATTGAGGGGACCCCAGCACTTTTCATTCAGCAGTTCAAATAATAGGGTGCTAATAGGTCGGCTCAGTGAAAGAAAGCCTATTTGGTCTGCCCTCTTATGTCTGACTACAAATATGACTGCCTGCAGATGATGAGCCAGGTAAGGGAGGGTTTGGGCCAAAATATTGTCCCTGACATTTCATTTGTTCTGGGGTACCAACTTTGACATTTCATTTGTTTGGTATTTGTACGACTCACATGCCAGCAAAGTTTAACCTTTTCAAATCCTGGATTATACATCCATACATACTCACTTTTCAGTCAAAACCAATAGATTAGTATTTGATAAGGCAACAAGAATATACAAATGTGGGTGCATATGCCAATCCATGCTGATAAATGTTACAATAAGCATTCATGAAAATAAGCATTCCAATGCAACCTGGGAAACTTTCAGTTTTAGCTAAAGTGGGTGTTTCATGTAAAAACAAATAATGAATTAACTTCACATTGTGGTTTAACTGCCATTTTCCATATCTGCTTTTCAGTCTTTGCAGATACATAAAGTGGGATAGGTACTGTAGGCAGAGCTCACACTAATATGTTTCAAATACCTGCCTCTTGAACTTGACTCTCACACTATACTTTACATAAACGGACAACAATGGAGTTTGAGTGCCAAACTCATACATTTTCACACTTGACATGATATCTATAATGTTACACTAGGTTTTTCAACCCCTTCACTTCTGAGGAGAAAAAAAATGCATAAAAATACAAACATTTCTGTAACACTGACAGATGAAAGCCCATATATCATGTTTTGCTCTTCTTACATGCTGGGCCAATGGACAGCTAAAGATTAACAACATTTTTCTACACTATAATACTGAGGAGCTCCTTGTGATGAAAAACCAAACCTGAAAGTTTAACCCCTATTGCAGGTTGCCAATGTTGATTTACTGGAAACTACACAGAAACTAAATAAGCAACTAAAACACCTAACCACACTTTACACAAACTGACTTTCATTTGACATTCATGTTTTAAGCACCTTGAGTTACAACCACTGTATGAAGTGCTATACAGATACACAAATTTGATAAAGTTGAAGTAGAACTGTCAATGAATTTATATCATTTTCCTCATGAGTAGAATGTCACATGGGTCAATATTGCTTCTTACAATTTATACTGTAGTTAAACAGGATTCATTGTGACACCTCATTAAAATGTTTACAAATGAGGACCAAACATGTGTGGGTTCAGTTTGACACTACCAGAAGGAGAACATCGAGCACAGAGTGAAATTAAATAAATATATTTATATAAAGTGTTTTGAAACTGCAAGCGAATGAAATAAATTTGGCTTTTTTAATCTTTTTTTTTTTTTTTGTATTTCCTTTATGTAACAACAAAAGCACAAAGACAGGCCTGGATTAATGGCTTTAAAGGGAAAGTGGAGCTGGAACATCCAGCTGGCTTGATCTATCCACTGGCTCACCCTGGATGTGGGGAAGACTGGCAGCCAACAAATCACCACCATGTTTGTGTGTTTTACATGATTAAGCATATGGAGGGAACATTAAATCACCCTTTCCTTGCTTGACAAACTGACGGCTTCGAGACCCCCTTTACTTCCCTCTGTATGTATTGACAGAATGTATTTCCATTAAAAATTAAGATGAATTGTCTAAAACAAAACCGTGTGCTTTACTCATGATAATAATAAATTAACAGGCCTCTGAGTGCCCAGTTGATTACCTGCTTTTATCTCTGTGTAGTAAGGTATGACTTGATAGTTAACATTAGGAAATATATGATATATTCAGCTTTTAGCACTATACAAATTACAAACCATGCATCATTACAAAAAGCCTTTCTCATCATCATAAATTTATTTGGCTTTATCTGTACAGTAGATCAGTAGATATTGCAGCTGCTCATTTCATTTTATTGAGGAGTACGTTACATGTGAGCTGCATATTGCGGCATCCTGTAAAGAGGTTTGTAGAAGTTGTGTGACATCTGTCATACTAAAACACACTGATACTCGTACTCTAATTAGACATTTTTCGTTTTATCCATGACGTGACAGTTTCTGCTATTTATTTTGTCCTAATTTACATAGTGGCATGTGTAAATATACAGCAGCAGATGGCCGCTCAAGAGTGAGCAAAAAAATGTTAAAGCAATTGGCCCCTATAGAAGTTTACTGGGGAGCTGCAAATCCTGGCAAGCAAGACACAAGTGGCTCCATACTAAAGCAGCTGATGAGATTTGACTCTGTATTGATTATAATTGTAGATAAGTAGGAGGAAGGGCCTGGGTCAGAAATGATTATGCTATACATTTACACATGTTGAAATACTTTATTCATTCAATTAAAAAACTTAAGAAACAGCACACATTTCGTTGAAAGAAAGTCAAATCTTTAACAAGACACACAAATACAAAAATCCTCTTATTGACCACAACAGCACAGGGGCAGACATTGTAAGACACCATTTACTGTTTTATTTGCTTTTGGTTGTGTGCAGATATTGTTGACACCATAGATATCGCTCCTAAACCAGATAATAAATACGTGGTCCATGAAAATGCCTGAAAATGCATTGGATAGATTAAAACCATTATAGCAACAACAACACCCAACAACAATGTCGTATACTGTATTTTTTGTTGAAGTGTGATATTTGTGAGCAATTGGCCCAAAATAGACATAAAGATTATTTTCAAGAAAGTGCAGCAATTATCCTCTTATGTTATTACCTAAACACCAGGGAGCTCACAAATGGCATTCTGCTCATTGTTGCTCTCTGGGAACTGGTCCTTCAAGTCCTTCAAATGTTCTGGACAAACAACTGCAGGAAAAAATATGGCATGCAATTACAGCGTGATGTCTGAGGCAAACAAAATTGATATTTTATTGATGAGGTGATAATTACACTCAGCACATTTAAGCTTCTATAGGGGAGCCAAAATGGACGAGTTGACTACTTTTCAAAAACTGTGGTTGCAGAATTAAAATCTACTATAGTACAGTTGCAGTGGTCAGTCATTTCATTTCATTACAAAATGACAGATTATTATACAACCCTGTCTTAAACAGAATACTCTACCTTCACTTCCAAGTTTCACAAATAAAATCTCTTACACTAAGGTTCCCTTCCTGAAGCACAATTCATTTTTCATAATCACAAAGAAATCAACATAAATGGAAAAGAATGTCATTCTCAATTTCAGCTATCTTACACACCACACAAAGTCCTGTTGTTGTGTTGTCCTCTGGAGTGCCATAAACCTGCTGGTCTGTATGGGCTCAAGGTAATGTTACTGAATGTAACTGTACACATAAGGATCTCTGTCTTTTTGTTAAATTATTTGTCATTGGACTCTACAATGTAACTATTCCTTATGAGATAATGAGTTTATAGATTTAGTGTATAACATATATCGAAAGGCCATTTTTCTTTACATTTTATTCCTAATAACCATGAAAATCACAAAGTAACCTGTTCTGGAAAATGATTGATAAATTGATCAAATAAAATAAGGATTTCAACTCATTAGCCAAGGGATGACCATGCAAAATGTCCCAATTAAATGTCCTTTTATATGAAGCATTTGACAGTTATGTCTGATTTGCTGAGGTTTCCTTCCCATATCTCCACTAATGGCCAAAACTGAAGTCAATTTATGGACTCCCCAAAAAAGATTGACTCAAAACACTAACCAGTGATGCAACTTGTATGTATGTATATGTTCACGGAAACCCAAACGACTAGAAGCACAGTCAGACACAGGACACACACATGAATTATAGATTTGTATACAAGTACAGAATCTTAAATCACTACATTGTTTAACTTTGTTCAGTACAGATCCCGGTGCTCTGCCTGCTGACTGAGCTGGAACACTGACAGCTTCTTTAAATGTCATGTGCTCATCCAGTGTCAAGCCAAGGTATTTATACTAATCATCTGTATATAACTATTGAACCATTTAAAAACAAAAAAAATAACTTCTCTCTTATGATTCTTTGTCAAAATTGTACTATTTGTATTTTGATTTTGTCTTGATTTACCACTTCATATTCTACCACTAAGCAAAAGAAGCTACTAGTAAACTTATAATTGAGAACAGATTTTGTACAGAGAGAAAATCACTGCAGTTCATCTCACTTAATGAGAAAACATAATAGAAGGTCTTTCAGATGCTAAAGTCCAGCTGTGGATAGCTGTGTGGAGAGACAGGGTTGTTGCTCATTAAAAATCTCCAATTTGCTGGGAGAAGAATGGCAATGGGCCCAAAAGGCCTCTGCAATGCTTGGGATCTGCACACCCTTTCACAGTGGTGTGTGTTTGTGTGTGGGTGTATCAATTAAGGGGGCTTGTTGGGTTTCTCTCTTCAAAGTATCTAAATAATTTAAACATCAGGGGTCAGATCCTATTAACCAGTGTGATATCAGAACTACATTGTGGTAGTGTTTATAGAGCTACAAATGATTGTGAAAGCTAAAGAGAAAAGCGGTTAAGAAAGTGCCATGATGGGTACATTGTGCTCTGTGTGCAGCCTTTCACACTTTGTCTGACAGTGAAAGGGGTATCACTGTTATAACTACAAGTATCTGGTACTCAATCACTACTAAGGTGAGAGCGGAATAAATTGGCTCTGCTGATTCTTAACTGCTTCCATCAAACTAGATTAGGAAGGTGAGCCGGAAGATGGACCCCTGATGCTTAATTGAAGTTTTATTAATGCTGCTGAAATTCAACTGGAAAAAGAGCCGATATGACCGCAGGGCTAGCAGGGAACCTTCCACAATGCAGCGTTTTAAACCAATTATAGGTATTTTCCAGTGTCTTTATTCTTACATAGTTGGCAAAGAAACCTATTTTATTTGACCTTGAACATCCCACTGCGGTTGTCTGCACTGAGGATACAGAATAGTTCCCTGGTGAGGATTCTATGTATTCAATAATTAATAATTCATCAGCTCGTTGCTAACAGATAGCAGTCTGGTGGAAAGACTGACACACTAGTCGTTTGGGGTAGTCTCTTCACTCAACCTTAATGAGGTGTTTATAGTTGATTATGTAACAATACTATATTCTCTACTGACTTTCTACTTTTCCATTATGCCATCTCAGGAGGCATTCTGTCTTTCCCTGTGTCCCAGCCTGTAGGTGCCTGCAAAAAAAAAAAAAAAAAAAAAAAGCATGTAACTGCAATTTACATTAACGTTCCAACACTGTACATATTGGTCAGATACTTACCATGTACAATAATTCATTTATCAGCTTTGAACTAAAGGGCTGCAACTAACGATTATTTTAATGTGAGTTAATGTGGTCAGTTTATTTTCTTGATTAACTGATGAATTGTTTGGTCTATACAGTGTCAGAGATTTATCAAAAAACAACAGTCTAAAATATACTATTTTTAAAGAACGGTAACATACATCTAAATGTAAAAGCTGGGACTATGTTGGTATTTTTGCTTGATAAATGATATATTAATAAGTGAGCCATAGAGGTGCTGGTTAGCAGATTTTCATCTAACTCTGGGCCAGGATGCAAATAAACATATTTTCCAAAATGTCAAATGATTAATTTAAGAGACTGATAACAGCTTTTTTTCTGCCAGGATTTGTGCCTCTTCTCCCAGTGAGTTTCTAATAAACCATGAAGACTTAAAAATGTTTTGAGGAATCCAAACCAATCTATGTCCTACTAGCAAGTTCATCAGCCAGAGGAAGAGTGTACAGTATGATGCTGATGCTGTGCTTGTTTACTAACACATCTATATGGATGAATTGACACGTCTGCTTGCTGATTACTGGTGTCCTGCAAATTAAAAACAGGCAGAGGTAACTTTCATGAGTGGTGCTGTGGCTCCAAACACTGTTTACAGCCTTCCCAAGATCAAGGTTGCATGAACGGAGCTGCTGTGGTTGTCCATGCAGTGCACACACACAGTTTTGCCAATTTAGTTCACTCTTCTCCAGTAAATACACAAAATCACACCCTCACAACTTCTTATACCAAGTATGCAGTCTTTGAGAATTACAACATCCAACTGCACTTTACATGTTTGAATAATAATTTCAAATATTTCCAATTGATTAATATTTTTTTTTCTATAGGTCTCCTGTGCATGTGTTTAGGAGTAGTGTGTGTCTTGCTCTTCAGTAGACAAGGAAATAAGTTATCAACAGCACTTTGTATGTTGACAGAGCATGCATTCCTGCAGTATTGGACCCTCCCAAATAGATGCTATTAAGTACACCCAGAAATCGTCAGTAACAGCCTTTACACTGACGCCCCCCTTCTTCTACTGCAGCTTCCCGTCTGTGCGACATTAATATTCATTTTCTTGGTTTTAACGAAGCAGGCAACAGGCATGGTGTGCCCCGGGAGCACTGCGTTTAGCATCAATGGAGATACAGTCAAACAACCAAACACAGAGGGAGGAAGTTGGCTGTCTCCTTCCCCTGGGCTCCATATTAATGAGACAACGCCACACTGCAGCCAATTACAGCCACTCCCAGACAGATGCCTTTAGTCCAAGACAACCTCCCACCGTAGACTCAACCCTCACCTCCTTCCAGTCACCATTCCCTTACATTTCCCCCTGAAAAAATCTATACAGGGTATACATTATGCATGGTTTTCAGATAAAATAGCCACCAACAATGGACTAATAAAGGAAAAAAACTCAAGTGCAGAAACTCTAAAAATGTTCATTTAACCCATATGTAAAGCTCCATGTTACAAACTAAATTTATTTGATTCAATTTTTCACTTGTCAGCTGTCTATCCATCCATTTTCTGAACCACTTCTATTCAGGGTCATGAGAGCTGTAGCAATTCAAGCACACACTGGCCAAGAAGCAGTGTATGCCCTGGAGAGGTCAGATACAACACATACAGATAAACAACCACACACTCACAACAGATGCACAATTTTACAGTCTCCATTTTAGCCTGCTAGACTGTCCTGTTGGAGAAAACCAGAGCACCTGGAGGAAACCAACAAACACATGGGGAGAGAGCAAATTCAAAACACAGTAATTCTCTAGCCAGCTGGTTCAGGTTTGAAACCATGACCTTCTTGCTGTGAGCTGACCCACTTCAACATGATTCATCAAAACCTTCCCAATTGAATATTGTAAGATTTTGGATCATGGCTGCCATTATACAGCAGTTCCAAACAGATAACCAATAAAATTTCATCCTTTAAGTGGCCAGCCCAGCATGAAAGAGACTCCAAATGGGAGTGCTCTGGAAAGTACCACAGCATTTAAAAGGCCTTGTCTAACCTGTGTGAGATGCCTCATTAATTGTGCATTACAAAGCTGAGGCAGTGAAAATAAGGCTACCTGCGTGGCATCACAGCAGTCCGTATATTGGATGGTGCAACTACATGCCCCTTTAAAAAGGCAGGCTTAGTGGTGTGGCTATACTCTGCACAATGGGAGTAAGCAGCTGCTTTTTGCCTACTGACATCTGAATTGAGACTAAGAGCAATGATCATTGCCCAGTTCCTTGGAAAAGTAATGTACATTCACTCAGAGATGCACTGATGCACAGCTGCTACAAATCACTACCAGTTTTACAAGACGTTTCTTTCAAATTGTCATACCTTACGCCATATGAAATAATTGAAAATGTCATTTTTATGCCTACTTTAAAGCAGTATATGGCTTAATGAAAGATGCTGGGTTAAAATAATTAGTGAGATAATAATCTCATCAACAAAGCCATTGATATATGATTCTATGTATTAAATTGTTTTTAATATACAATATTATAAAAGCATTAACCTGTTTGATGGCTGCAATCATATCCTAATAAAACTGATATTCATTAGTGTCAGGGATATTCCCTGCTTCCTATCTCCTTCAAGTAATACGCTACCTGAATCACACAAACAAATTCTGTTGTCCTTCACAGCTGACAAGGCGAGCAACACAATTGTCTGGTCCAACCACAGATCGCTTACAATCGTCTACAGAGGGAGGGACTTCATGTGCTTTGTTTGTCAAGCACGCACAGGTAGATTTCTATTAGGGTTGAAATGTCATATTCGACTTGACAAAAAATTAGAATGCCCTCAATTACAATTACAACTTTACACTTAGACTTAGACTTGGGAATAAAAAGGGCTGAATTTGGTGACTGAAAGACTGAATCTGCCACTGGCAGCTAAAAAGTGTGTGCAGACAAAAACTGGTCCATTTTGAGAGTGGAGGCAGACAGATACCAATAGGGGCCTGGGGACCTGAAAATCGTTGGGCTTGGCTGGTATTCAGGGTGAATCAGGGCCAGTAGTACAGGAGGGGGAGGGAGTGGCATGACTGGAATTAATTCCCTGTGATTGAGGCAATTGCCAAGGTTACTGCAGAGAATCAAACAGTGGAATGTCACAGGAAGTGTTGTTTTCAGAGGCACAGTATCCTTGGTCACAGCTCATACCAAGGAGATGCTAATGATGGCTTTATCTTGCATCACTTTGAAAAATACAGAAATTCCCATGCTTCCAATCTTTCCCCATGAGACAAACCTATTTCTTTAGGTGAGAACCATCAGAGTCTCATTTTCAAAAGAGATCTATCCAGCACAACCCTCTCAAGTAGTTCATAATTTGCAGTGTTATTGGCATGGTGAAAAGCAATAAAGGAGAGGGAGACATGTATATGTATGAAAACAATTCAGTAGGCAACACTGAAGCAACATCCTTATTTTGCAAAAATTCAAGCACACAGCTACCTAAACTGAGCAGACACATAAATGAGAGATTCTGGTGTCCATGATGGATGAGTATACAGTGGTTAATTCACTTCTGGGTAATTACACCTTGCGTCGGGCTAGTAAGAAGCTACGGAATTGAGCGTAAAAACCATGAACAGAAACCATGAAACTGATATAATTTCACCTGAAAATGTATGTAAATCTTGTGTAAACCAGCTGTAAACCTTGAGTCAACTGCAACTGCAAAACCTAGGGGTCTTCTCCAGTGGGAAGCCATCACAGCCTGATGAGAACTATATTTATTGAATGGAAACAACATTTTAATTTTTGAATCTTTATTTAAATGATGAAGTACTCCAATAAAGTGGTAGATGATTATTTAGTTGTAACCGTATTAACCTGTCATAAAAAAACAATCAAAAAGAAAAAACAAAAACATTAGAATATACCCAACATGGCAGTCCTTGCAGGGAAAGCACGTGTTACTCATAACATTAATGAATTTATGAACTTTTTCTCTAATCTTTGATTTTTGGTGAATACAATACTATACAAATACTCCAGTAAAATACAAGTACTACAAAAATTTTAATTTACTACAGTACTTGGAGAAATGAAAAAAAGGCCCACCTCGGCTACTAGGGACAGCAAAACACAATGCAATGCTGTCAATCAGCTCTGCAGTTATTGAGCAAATAAGAAATTAAAAACCATCCTGGATGATTGAAATTCATTGTATTGCCGATGATGGATTTTACCTGCAGTCTGGTGATGTAAGTGCTCATTTTATTGAGTAACAAACGCTCCACTTTCAATGAAATTGTCTTGAAGTTCGCCAAATGTGTGTTTTAAATGGGCGTCCAATTAGCAATTTTTATCAGCACCAAATGTCACGTCGTTAGCTAACCATCCTGAAAGTGATGACTCTGCAGTTCAGAAATTCTAAATGTGCTCCAACTTTCTATTTTATGCCACTAAAAACTCTGGGACAGGGACAACCTCTTAAGCCCAAACATCAACAACAGGTGCTGTCATCAGTTAGCATCACTGCCAAGAGGATACTGTAGCCACAGACATCAGCAGCAAACATAGTGATACTGTAGGAACAGACACATTAGTCCCACTGCTTGCATCAGGGCTGTCATCGGCGAGGGAAGAAGTGTTTGCTTGGCAAGGCTTGTGAACGCTGGCTCTTGTGGGGCAGATAAAGCAAAGAAGAAAGGGAACAAGCCTGAAGAAGAATAGCCCATGGACAGCAGCAGTAGCTCTGTGTACAATGGCATTGGCGGGAGTTTGGAAACCAGCAACAGGATTACAATATTTATTCACATCCTAAATTATGAGGTGCAATTATGAAGCAAGTCAAGACAGCAGCTATTCATTAAGTCTTTACAGAATAGGGCTTACAAATGTACTGGACTCTGACCTTGGAGGAAAATTATTTTTCCTCACGAGAGACCTGTTGTACTGCTGTCTGTATTGCTAAGCAAACTATCACAAAGTATCTAATTGCAATCAGCAGGTTGGATATATATGGCTGTGTCTGTACATTGTTGTCATTGGCCCAGAACCGACTGACTGTCTTTCATTGCTGGCTACGGAGTCTAACCTGGTGTGATCGATGGAATTGGAGTATTTGATGTATCAGTTTGCACACACAAGGTCAAGAAACAAACTCTCCTAAAGGTAAGACATTATTCTATTACTTGTGTGCAGTGTGGTTCAGATGTTTGTGTGTATAGCTTGGTTGGTGGATGTTTATCATTGCTGGTTTCTATTTGGCTTGCTTGTGTTGCTTAATGAACATCACTTCTATTATGGCTTCATCTCTTTGTGACATTGTTTTCCTCAGCTGCAGTTTACACTGTCACATCAGCACTGGTGTGCTCAGTGGTCGGTATGATTGACAGTCTGTTACCTTTTGTTGCAAGAGTGCAGTAGTGCTGTTTAATGCTGAAGTAGTGGTGGGCAGCAGCAGTCATTGAGATAAGCTATCATGTCTAACTGTAATTATGCAACCTAACACACTTTAGATGTGCACAGCATGAGTGTTAAAACAGCTGTCTCTACACTGATTTGACATTCAGGCTGAACAGTGGTGTGACTGGTGACATTTTGGATATGATGATGTCATAATATATGAGTAGCATGTGGTAGTTTATTCTGGTGTGGATACAGTAACAACAGTAGTTTCCTAGAACACAAAATGCACTTGTGGGCTAAATTATATTGTTTTTACTACACATTGTAAATACCTGGTGGAAGATATGGTAAGTTTTTACTTTGCACAGTTAACACTCAAATCCACTGTGTAAACTCAATGTGCAAATTAACTTTTGTCCACCTGCCAAATGGCTAGTGAATGTTTAATTTTTTACCATCCACTCAAAAGAAAACCCTTGGCTGCAGGATCTAATATACCAGCCACTTGCATATTTCGCCAGCATTTAGCTTTGTGCCCTGTGTAAATTACTGTATAGTATTTAAATACTACGAACAGTGAATGGTGTGAACAAGTTTATTAGTACTTTCCATTTACAGACTGTGAGCTGTCAGCAGCAGCCTGGACTGAAGTTGCATATGTGTTGTGTATGTGTGATTTGTATGAGGTAGCTTACACAGTGTTTCTGAGTGTCATCTAAACTATGATATAAGTCAAAGGGAAAAGCTGTAAGAGATTATGAGGAAATGTATCATTGAAAAATAGGCTGAAATTGACTTTAGTCAAGATTTAAATTAGCATCAAGACCAAAGTTAAATTGGTCTCCTTAAATGGGATGAATAAATGTATCATTGCAAAGCTATTTGGTATACTTGTGTTTTAAGTAAATGTACTTATTTAGTAAGGGATTACTAAATATGGGTCCTTGAAAGTGGCCAAACAGTAACAGAAATATGGAAAATAAAATTAAAATGGACCCAGAATCATTTGTACAGTAATCTAATCGTACTACACTAAATTCAGCTTTATTAGAAATACTCTACAATGGAAGGTTGATTGCTAAGTATTTTGTCACAGTAGTTTTACTACAAACAAAAAAACAGGGTCTTACGCGTATCTACAGTGTACTGTTAAATCAGAATTTCCCAAACTTAATGTAAATGCAAGGGACCCCCATTACAAAATAAATAGCAGAGTGGGAATGCATTTTGTAATGTGGTGTTACTATGCATTCAGAGCACAGCTCGTCCGATTGAAGGGAAATGAGGTCCCGCCACTTTACATTTGTGGGTGCTTGACTTAGTGAGAATTACATTGCAGTAGAAAAGCGATTCAGAGGTATTCAGAATATGCTTACATCACCTTTTTATTATAGAGACGAAGTGCAAATTGTCCCTCCATAGAACTTAATTTCTTTTAGTAAAGTGGAGAGTGGAGAGAGATGAGAAGTTTGACACAGAGAGATCAGGACAGACCTTTGGAGGTCTCTGATCTACATATGATTTCATTGTGTCACTGCTTATAATCTTGCAAATAAAGTTTACACTCCAAACATAGTAATGAAGATTTATGGCTATATTAAACAATTGTGTTTTAAATTATGCTTCGATATAGTCTTAAATAGAAGTTGAGACAGTGTCTGAAATACACAAGCAATCCCCATATAATATGTTTGAGATGTAATCTAACCATTTTTGTTTTGAGCATGTCACATAAGTAATAGTACTGTATATTGCAATCAAACCACCAATTGATAGCCATATTTAT
Organism: Scomber japonicus; assembly: GCF_027409825.1. Classification (NCBI taxonomy): domain Eukaryota; kingdom Metazoa; phylum Chordata; class Actinopteri; order Scombriformes; family Scombridae; genus Scomber; species Scomber japonicus. Next base: position 23,326,951 of record NC_070585.1, on the reverse strand, counting down.
GGGAAATAAATGTTATGCTGGCAGTATAAGAATACATTCATAATATCTCTCGATTGATGAGTAATGGCAGACACTAACCAGCATTTAAAATAATATATGAGCAAAGATAAACAAAAATAAACAATATTAAATGGTTACAGTATGAAATGTAATATTAAAGAGATTTCAAAAAGAGACACTTAAAATGGAGCACAGGGGTACAGTGCCTATTTGGAGGCACAGTTTCAGAGCAATTTGCCTACTATTGCATTAGTATCTTCTCAGCATACAATAAAATAGAATGGCAGAAACATTCGAAGGGCAATTAAATGTTGCCATGCATAAAGTCTTAAAAGCATCACACTCAAAACTAGCATGAAGCTTTGTCATGTATGGTGATGAAACAAACAAAAATAACAGAGGTATTGTAGTTTCAAGAAAAATGATTATACTGATTTATTAAATTGTTTTTTATGAATTGAGTGTTAAATCTATATAAGATTAAAGAGTACTTCCCACAAAATATCTGTATATGGAGACAAATTGGGTGACATCACCTGAAGTAATATACAGTACAACAAATACAGAAGCAGGTCACACCTTGCCACTTTTATTCATTTGGAAAGGAAAAAAAACCCACAGCAGCTGAGATTGTTTTGCCTGGAGACCATGAAGTATGGTACCACTGGATATCAACTTAAAAACTACCCCTTGGCAATGACTGTCCAACCTTGGAGGGGTCACTTTTTCCTCTGTCCCTGAAACATCTCTTTGTTGCCGAGGTCTGTTCCATAGTGACAATTTGCCATTAGGTCTAAGTAATGTGATGTGGGCAGATAGAGGTGCCCTCTGCCCTCACTGTTGCTTCCCACAAGGCAAAGAGAGGCTCCTGTCTTGTCTAGGTCAACTTCCCTTTCAAGCAGACAGCACTTCAAAACTGCAGGGACTGCAGTCACCTCTGAGCTACCTGGGTGCCTCACAGAGAGCCTTGGCCCTCTCACCTCTCGCAATTACCGCTCCAAACACCACACTGCTGTTGCATCTGCAGGAGCTGTAACAAGAAGAGAGAAGTGTAAACAAAGAAGTGGTTTAGATGTAGCATTGACACTTTTGGGCAATTACTCATGTCTGTGGCCTACAATTGGCTGTCTGGAAAGGGGGAAAATGGGTCTGAAGTGAAACATTATTGAGGTCCAGCTACAGTAAATCTAATTTCGTTTTGTTTTCCCTCCATAACTCCATTGCAGAAAGAGATTTGTACAAGATTTTAAGTTTTTTCTTTTCCTCCCACCTGGCATCCATTATAATTTTTTGTTGATAAATTGTTGGTATATCCATCTGTGGAGTATTATGAAACATTCAAAACAAGCACGTCTACCTTTGAAGGAGATACTCTCTGTTCTCTGCTACTGAGAAATGTAGATCGCCTCGCAATGTCTTGTCAGGTCGCACTTGTGCTGGTTGAGAGATCCAATAAAGTCGTCTCGAAAAACACTGATCGCTTGCTGGGAACAACGTTTTTCCTGCCAGGTTTGTATGTATTTTCACTCATCAAAATCAAACATAAGCCTGAGCGGGACTGCACCTAGCTGACAGAAGCATTTTTCAAGTTTTGTAGTGGTGCTTGATTAAAGTAAATGGCCCGAATTCCACATCAACTCTGTTATCTTTGCTGTAGCCCTTACACCACTCAGTTTACCTTAGAATCACATTTATTTATTACACAGTAGATGTGCCCATGCAATTAATACAGTACATATTGGACAGTTGTTTTCCTTACATTAGGTAGAATGTGTGCATTACCCTAATATTATGTGAGTGTAATGTTACAGTGATAAAAATTTACTACACAAATGAATTCATAGCAGAAAAAGGAAAGGCACAGGCAGGAACAGCAAGATTAAATATAATGTAGAGTCCATGTATGTGTGCTGAATGACAGTGTACATATGCTATATGTGCTTATTAAATCGGACATCAGTTAGTTATGGGTGAATCACACGGGTCTTGACCTCAGACGCAGTTGTAAAAGAAGTTCGACGTGCGTGGTTGTGTCGGTGTCAGCAGTTCTATAGCATATGTGTTGGCTGGTGTGAGTCAGGTTATGAAAGAGATGTGTATCTAAGTGCACCCCTTGATCCTAGTATCACATAGGCTTGGAAGGAAGGCAAGTTGCATACAGTGATTTTCTTGGCTGATTGTATGATGAAACTCAGTCTGGTTCAGTCACATTGGATGGCCACTGGAAAATAGACAGTTAAAGTGAAAGACAGAATGGACCCAGTGAGGGTGGTTAGTCTCTGTGGCAGCTACGAGAAGCTGTGATGTGACTGTTTTTTTGCACAATTTGGTTGCTATTCTTGTGAATTGGCGTGGAAAACCAAACTCTTTCCTTTGAGGGCAGTCCATGGCTGCCTCCAAAAGCCCCACTTTGCACATTCTGGTACAATCTGACACTTCAAAAAAAAGAGTCTACTGTAAAGAAAAAAGAAAGAAAGAAAGAAAGGAAAAGCTGCTTTTTTTCCTGTTTGTAAGGTTTGTATCAAAGATCAAACAGCCAGTACATCTACAAATGTTTGGTAGGCTTTTAAAAAATGTGTTTATTTTATGGATAAAAAAAAGTAAGAAAGATGTGACTGCAACTAGCAGCTTATGCATCATCCTCGACATCAAATTGCACAGTGTATGCTAATCACTACTGATACCACTCCTACTGTGCATTGTCTCGCACTCTCTGACGCGTAGTCAATTCTATAGGAAGTCAGTGAAATGCCAAATGCATGACAACAAGTATGAAGGCAACCAGGATTTCATAACACTCAGATTTGACCTCACAGATCACAGTTCAGCGAGCTCATAATATGATTCTGACTCATACATGAAAGTGGAGAGACAATCCAGACGAGATATCACCAGACAATGATTAATTTTCAGTTAGAGAGCTGTTAGGGTTTTGTTCAGGCTTTAGACTAATGGGGCTGCAATTTATGCTTATTTTCATTACAGCCTAATCTTCTTGATTAATTGATAATCATTTTGTCTATAAAATGTCAGAAAAAATGCTCATCATAATTTCCCCACAGGGATGTCATTTAATTGCTTGTTTTGGGCGACCAGCACTGCAAATTTTGAGACAATCAGTTTATTATGTAATAAGATAATTAAAATGAATTGAGTAACTGGTGTAGTTTTACTTTCAGTTGTTTCATTGTCAAAATGGCTGCTGATTATACCAATGCGATAACAATGAAATGTGGTTATCCGTTTTATGTTAATAAGGTATCAATAAAGTTTGAGTCCCTGCTAGTCTTTCTAGATATCAGCGTACATTGTTGCTGGAATTTTGTCTATACTTCAAATACCATCGATCCAGAATCTTTTGTTTTTTCAAGATGACCTAGATATATGAGTCCAGCACACCTTCACCATGTACTATACTATATATATATTCTAAATCATTCTTTTAGAAAAAAACTGAGTGTATATTCTGTCAAATTAATGGCATTCTAAAGTGAAAGAAACAAGAGAAAGATTGACAAAGAAAGACAGAAAACCTATTACTTTTCCCCTTCACGGTTTCCACCGTACCTTCTGTGTTCTTGTGAATTAACTTTCAAGGGCACAGAGTTTCAGCAAATATTTCATTTCCCAAGATGGCCATCACTCAAGCTATCACTTGAACAACTCAAATCCGTCTTTTGTGAGGGAAAAGGGAAAAAAGATAGAGGTGGAAGATGACTGAGATTACTTTGTCCTTTTTTCATGTGTCAATATCTGGAGACAGAAAGTTGGAAAAGTGAAGATTGCAAGCCGTCAGATTGCTCTGTTATTACAGGACGATACACTCTCTCTATGTGATATTGAACATAAAATGTATTCTGATTATTATTTATTGAAAATGCACCTTTGCACACAATTTCAAAGGATCAAATCCTTCTAATTAGGATTAATCGGACCTATTTCTTAGAAAAAAAGAAAACTGCTGCTGACACTGTGTTAAATGTTATTTTTGCTTACTTCAAATGTATCTATTTTTAATTGATTGGGTCTTTCTTGGCTTGTTTGTCCATTAATCATTTGATGATGTGAGGAACATGGCAGTTACCCAGCAGCGATGTAAATTGGGCTTCAAAGCAATGGTTTATTTTTAAATCAGAGAGCTAGCGGTTCTTATTCAGGTTGATTATGTCTACATACAAAGGCTCGGTAAAAAGTGTTAAAGAACAAACGGCAGCATGTGGAATCAATGCATTCCATTTCCTTTACACATGTTGGATTCTTTGTTCAGAGAGAAAACATCATGATAGGCTTCATCATGGCACTTTGAAAAGTAATGGTCTGTTTTCATAGAGCATATCAGCACTCTGATAGCACAGTGCCAGCATTTTCTCGGTTGAATTAGGAATGTTGACAACAAACATGAGTAAAACAAAAAGCTGGCGTGGTCTGAATTTAAAAATGAGTTCAGCAGGCATTTGAACATTTATCACACTTCTGTGTAAAATGCTTTTTCTTTCACAGTTTTTGAATATGATCATATTCTTTATTTATACTTTAGAGAGGAGAACACAAAAGGAATGTGTGTGTGTGTTGAACGTGTATGTGTCCGTAAGGGAGGAGGGGTCTGGGCGTGGGCGTCGAGGGTACGGCTCCAGAGGTCAGCGTCTTACTGCTGTGGCTTTCACCATGTTGAAACAAGAGGCAGAAGGTCAGATTCCCCCCACCAGGATATGAAAAGAGAGAACAGTGCATTAGCCAGCCTTTGTTCCGCCAAGATACATGGGCTTTTCCCACTGGTGCTGCTGGTTCATTGTCCCCAAGGTCTAAACGGGTCACAGGCTTTTGGGGTAAAAAGGACAGGGAGTTGTCATACTGCTTTGCAAAGGTTGATGTCTACGTCTGCCATACCCTTAAGCCATCAATGGGAAACAACTGTTGCTCTGCTATCGCAATACAAGGATATTAAAGCTATTTATCTAGATGGCCTGCCTCTGCGAGACAGCTTGGAGGGGCTGATGCATACTTAATACACTAATCACACTCTCTCCCTAGGACCCCTACTCGCTGCCCTAATCTCTTCCCTCTCTGTTTCTCACTTTCTCATAACTTTGATAACCCATGCCATGCAATCACCAATTGACAAGTAATACGCCCACAAAACTACTGACATCCTCTGCACAAATACATCACTGTGCGCCTGCGCGGTCGTCTGCTGTCTCATTTACAGACAGTCAGAACAGGCTGGAAGAGGTGTGCCATCAGGGAACATGTTTATTTTTTAAATGTGGACAGCTTCCTATAAGGGCTATTTTGGTGTCCGAAGTACCATGTTCCCATCTTACACCTGACCAACTTCTTCATGTCCATCTGGTGTCTACATATCAAATTATGTGGGCTAAGTGTGCCTGCGTTTGGTTGGTGGTGCCGTGTATTTCTATCAGGACTGCTGATGCAACAGACATGATACTATTATCCAGGCCTGGATATTTTCAGTAGTAGCTGTAACTTGTTTTTGTTCATTTGTGTTGCATGGAGGGCTGTCTTCAACAATCATTTTCATTATTAATGAATCTTCAGATAAATCATTTGGTCTGTAAAATGTCCGAAGACTGTCCATTACAATTTCCTAAATCACAGTGACCTCCTCAGATCACTTGTTTTATCTGACTGTGAGTCCTTAATACAAAGATATTTAGTTTACAAAGAAAAATCACAGATACTTATATTTGATGAGCTGAAACTGGTAATATGCAGCATGTTTGCTCGGAAAACGATTTGAAGAATTAATTGATAAATTCTGGTGATGGACATATTAATTGACTAGTGATTTCAGTTTTAGTTGTTTATATATCAGCATTAGGTAATAGCCTTTAAATTGTAATTAGTATTATTAATGCCTGACTTTTGAAAAGAGGCGTGCAAATTGATTCTGACACGATCAAAACAAATAACTGTAATCGTACAAGCACAACCATTAATACCACACAGATACTACAACTGACTTTTCCTACCAGAACTACCTTAATGCATGTTGACACATAAACTATCCTGAGTGATAGTACTGGCATGTCAGGCACTATAGCAGAAACCCATATACTTAAACATCTCTTAATTGTGCTTAATTACACTGCTGCTCAGTATGAAGCAAACAGCACCTCAGTGGATCAATTGGCAGTTTCCATTTGAACCTGTTCATGGGGCTGTTATGAATCAATAGCTTTTAATGACTGATTGGATGAACTATGTCTTCTTGGTTATTAGTGCCAGTGATCTTTTTTTCTCTCCCTCAGAAAAAAATGAACTTGACAGTCAGATGGTTGGATGCCATTAACCGATTCTTGAACTATTGGACTACTAAAACTCATTTTCCAGCCATTTTAACACTTCAAAGTTAGTGAAGTTCAATATCAATACTAAATGCAGGCCAGTCACCCCTTTTGCTCTAAATTCGCATTTGCTCACTCTTCAATTTTATCGGTTTTACTCGTTTCTATAAATTCCCACTGACAGCTGTGTTCACTGTAAATGACAGGATACCTACAAAACCAATTCCAATGTAAATGCATGCTTTTGTCTGTTATATTTTCAAACTTTTATGCAACTGATAGAAAATGAAATCTATGTCTTCTCTCCCATACACAAGCTATAACAATCATCTCCTTTCACGCACATTTCTTGTCGCCTCTCAGGAAAGGGCCTGTGTTTTCTGAAATCAAAATGAATGACTTTCATTTGTAATGTCTGCAATGACAGTTTGAAGAAAATTGCATTGTGCTAAAAAGCCACTCACAGTGTTGGTCATGAAAATTCTCCTCGGGTGTTATTTACAAAACCTGTGTTTACTTTTATGTGGAGTGCAACCACGTACATACCTCGCATGTTTGCAATATTTTCATTGTGATTCACTGTAGGTGAGAGATGGAATCAGTTGTATTGCTGTTATTTTATTTCTTCAACTAAATCCAAGGAAAGTAGCTGGGAGTTAAATTAAAAAAAACCCAATGCACATGCACAATTAACTTGTGAACATGCACTACTTGTTTTGTTGCATATCAGGATTTCACATAGTTTACATATTTCTGTCATGAAATATTACTGCTGCAACTAATAACACTACCGCTACTGTATTGCCAACACACGTGAACAGCTGTGGTATCAATTAGTCTGTTTTTTTCTCACTCTTGGTGACGTGTGCTGTGATGTTTGAAGTCAAGCTGTGCGGTTTAATCATCACTATGCATTGTAGCCACTCTCGATTCTATTTTGACAAAGGATACACGATACAAGTTGTGGTGCTGAAGTTAAAAATTGAGGACATCCTTGGTCACACGTCTTAGATGTCGTGTTCCCTGTCACTCAATGAAAGAAGAGCATGTTGGGGTAACAAACAAGCATTGTACGTGCACGTTTAAGTGCATGCATCATAAGTGAATAAGCAAGCTAGTATTGCCTGGTAACTGTTGTGATCTGTACTGCTGGTATGTATTTGGCAGACTGGATGTGCAGTGTACCATTTTATTGACAGCATTTCTGCCTGCTAAACTGAGTTTACATGGATTTTTGGTACATGACAACCGACAGTTACACAGCGCTGTTCTCCTCACATGGCTCCACTTTTCACTTTTTAACCTCTCTTCTTGGCATTCTTGAATTTATCCCACAAACTGGCAAAATTATGTAAGACAAACAAATGGATAACAAAAGTATATACTAATTGTTTTGTTATTCACTATCAAGTCATTATCATTATATTTTTCATATTACTATAGTTAGAATTACTTCCAAGCATGCTGGATAAGAATGTCAGTCATTTGATGATGTACAGAGTTATTAAGTTATTTTGACAGTTCATTACTGTCTGATCTTGATTACCTGTATCACAAACAAATTAGTCTTTATTTAGAACATTTGTTGATTTTTTCACTTCTGTCTGATGTTGTATTCTTGCTGCAAAAACAGGTTTTAATTGTCTATCAGAATCATTTCCATTCTGGCACAGAGAGCAAATGTGACAGCAGATCGAGGCAATAATACAAAAGGTGTAGGTGCAGAAAGGTAGTCAACAAGCATCAAGCAGTCAACATATCAGTCTGAAATAGCTCCTCAATGTCTACACAAAGAAGGACAATAGTTCTCTCAGGCCTTATGTAGAGATGGCTAACTGTAGATATTTTGTGGTCAATGTGAGAGCTTTGATTTGGTAGGGTGTTAGCAACTGTGACCATATACCACTATCGGAGCACTTAACGGCTGAAACCAACATAAACCAGTGGCTGAATATACATGTCAATGAAAACTGTGTAAAGAAGCAATTTGTCAGTTGTTTTGAAAAAACTATTTAACATTGAAGGACACCAAAGTCTTTCAGCAAAATCCAGTCCTTGAAAGACCACATCTGTTGAAATCATGGCACAAAGAAACGGAACATTAATGAATAAACAGTGTTAATTAAGTGATTAAGAGACAACATATTTCAATGGCAGCGAACTGAATGTGCTAATGTTGGACCTTAAACCTTGTTATACTTCTTGACTGAGGTTCAAGGTTACTTATCCAGTCAGACATGGCTATTCATCACAGCTATAACATATTTCCACACTATCTCATCACAACTGTTCCACCTCAAAAGAAGATTACTTCCGTGCCCTCTTGCTCTGCCCACTTTTCCAACATGTATGGTCTGAGGTCACGGAAAACAGTTCCAAACACCTCAAACCCTTCTTGTGAAACCCTCTAACCACAGACAAAGAGACAGTTTTATAAAACTGGAATAAACATAACAATACCAAGTACAAATGTCATGGTTAAGTGATGGATCACTCTAATTTGAAGCTATGTATTGCGATGTGATCAGAAGTATGTCAAAGGAAAATGTTAATGTCAGCTGTTGTTGCTGTAATGGTTATGTTACACTGTCACTATATTTCCATGTTATTATCTCTGTTTTGATTTGCTTTGACTAGGTTGGCAAAGTTGGTACTTTATTAGGTATACCCATCTAAAAGAATGCAGTCTAAATAAAGCCTTGCAATGAATCATATAGATTACAATGTTCAGTTTTTGTCGAAGGAGGGTTGATTAAATTTTACGGCCATTTTGGAGGTGGTAGTTTGTGGGCTTTTCCTGTATTTGCATCCCTTGTGTGAGCACAATGTAAATAGACATTTAAGCTTTTTTGAAAAAGTAACATTAACCTGCATTCTTAGGAATTATTATAAAATGTTACAGCTTTAGATTAAAGACCTCAATCTATGTTGTGTACTTTCATATCCTCTGTGTAGCTTTAAAAGCTAAGTTAAACACATAAATATCCCGATGCTGACCATTTTTATTTGATCTTTTTTCCCCTGCTTTTCTGTGGCAAATCATAATATTAATAGTTTTAATTCACCCTTTCCAGCTGTATTTACTTAAAATATTTAGCTGCTTAGGACTAAGACTGTGTTGTGTGTTTTTTGCATTGCTTTGTAGTGTGGATTTGGGTATTTACTTTGTTCTTGATGAATTAAGATTTATTTAAAGGCATTTCTGACAAGCAGCAAATGATGGCATTGCCCACTGGATGTTCAGTTGGTTTGTCTCAGTACTATGACTGTCATTTCAGAATTAATGAATTCTGCTTTACATCTTATCCTTGACCTCATAGTATTTTTACAGGGTGAAGGAAAAGGTGGATGTGTTTGGATGTGCCACTAGCAATGGATCTCCTCTACAGTCCAGGCTTTGCTGAAAGAGCTAATAGGTGACAAAGACCAGAAAAGTGCTGTATACCATTATGGGTAATTGTCCCTCATCAATATTAAATTACTTTGTCAGGCTAAGCTTGATACCATCAGTAAAGTGCACTGGGCAGTGCCTTCAGTTAATGTGGACCACTGAAAGGAACCCTAGACCCACACCTAAAAACACACTTTCAATAAGCCTTTTTTAAATGAAACAATCGCTTTGATGAGAATTTGTGTTAAAACTGAATTTGAAACAAATTGTTTGACATTATCTGTATTTTTTCCACCTAAATACTAGCACATGCTTGTGAACATGTGGTTCTTTTCATTTTTATATAGATGTTTAGTGTTCCCTAGTCACTCCAGTTATATGATATCCCATATAGAACGACACAGCAATTCATTCAGTAGCTACTTCAATTAAATTGGTATAAGACAGATGTGTTTGAGAGGTTTGACTCTTGAGCATGGCATGATTACATTACAAATCTAGACACCATTTTTCTCCCTTGAAAGTTAATTTATTTGTGAAATGAAAAAGATACAGTACATGGATATTCCATTCTGCAAGCCCATAAACAAAACCTCATTTGGTTTTCAGCGGACCGCTGATCATACATCTTTATATCAGCTCAATCAAGTGGTGTTGTATTCTTTCATAATAAAGTCCATGTAACATTGTGAGAAAATAATTTTTCAGTATGTACTTACTAAACTTGTCAAAAAGCAACAGAGACATCCATTAAGGAATGGCGTAAACTGTACAGTCCCATATCACTTGACTTGCAACACAATGCTACAAACCCTTGAGATTTGCTCCTGAAAGAATGTTTCTGTGGGCTTTATGCACCAATAGAGAAGGGCAACAGCAGCACACCGTAAGAAATTGATACAACACAAAAGAAACTCTGCCTCCAAGAAATGTTCCCTCTGGCTTTTTATGTTCTTGAAATGGCCCCTTTCACAACACCACTGGGCAAAACATTTCCAGAATTATTTTACTCCACTATTGTTAAAACCATCAGATCTGCCGAGCCAAGTCTTACAGCTCACCATATGGTTTGACATACAGCATAAAGAATTGGATGTAAAGAAGACTCTCTCTATTCTAAATTATGTTTTATAGTAAATTGTACCTTATTAAGGGCTTCATCTCATCACTGGAGAATAACAAATAAGTATAATCAAACAACAGTGATTGTATTTTATTTATTGATGAGAGTAAATCAAAGTGTAACACCGCCAAACAATTACAATGCCGGTCTTAATGAGTGCCTCAATTTACATTGGTTGACTGCCAAAGAGAAAAGCAATGTTTTGCTGTACTCCCCAATTGATCATTGAAATTAATTCCTCAAATATGCATTGTAGACAAACAATAAACTAAGTTTATGATAATTTACTAACAAAACCTGTAATGCATTGCTTTCTGCACAAGATGTTGCCCAATGCACCCAAATCCATAATAAGCAAATCAATATGTGGAATAGGTAATAAATTACATTTGAAGGCAGCCATGCAGTGCTTGATTTGGTTTTTAGTTGACACAAGATGATCAAAAAGATATTTGGCCACATTAGTCAAATAATGTCATTACTTGTCATTACAGAGAAATTAGATGTGCAATATTATGTGTCATCAGCTAATCACATGCTGGATTTTCTGTGCCCCATCTACTGCTGCAACACCATAGACACCACAGCTATCAATCAGTGAACTCAAATCACCCACTGACTGCAGCACAGCAAAGTGATTGCTCGCAGTCTGAACACACAGAAATTGTGCAAAACTGAAAACATAGTTGCTTACAGCAGTGTTCCTAAATTGGCAACAACATCACTAGATTTAATAACTTCTAAGACTTTCTTGGCAACTCTATGTCTTAAAAGCTGTCAGTGACCATTTTTTCAAACTATCTGTGAATATGGTAGACTATCCATTTTGATATATTTTTCTACAACTGACACATCTGTTCTGACCAAAGCAGTCCTCAGCCATCTCACAGCCTCCTCCCCCATGAAAAAAGTGGAGCAGGTGTGTTCTTGATCTCCAGTGACCTTGGCCACTGTTCTCAGGTGAGCTGACCATTTTGCTACTGAGGGAGCTGCAGGACTGGGCATAGGAGAGCAGATAAAAAAGAGGGGGGAAAAATCAATCTTGCTAGGAGTAATTTAAGTAAGCAGTGAAGTATAATAAAGTGTTCCAGTACAGGAAAATAATGACTGAAACTTCAACAATGTATAGGTCCAGTGCCTCCGTTCCCAACTTCCTGTCTGTGCTGTTCTCACTATGTTTCAAATGATTTACCTTATTTACCAGTACACCTTGGGAGTGCATTTCCATATTGCATATTTATACCACTTACAAATGACAACAAAACATGAACATGAAATATTGTTTTGTTTGTGAGTTTAACCATTAACGTATCATAACCTATGCTTTGTTCTGGCAGATTGGGAATATGTAAATGCACTTAGCATATGACTGTAAACTTGTATGAGTATAGTAATCAAATATTATAGTTTAGTACAATAGATTGTGCCAAAGCTACTGTTGCTACAGTACTTATCCAAATCTGGCAAGTTAATATGACTCTTAAATCTTAAGAAATGTGCCTGATATGATATGCTATTCCTATTTCTCAACATTAGTTCATCTTTGTATAACAGTTAAAAAAGAGCCATTTTAATGAAGGAAAGATCATGTAGTTCATGTAGTTGCACGGTGTTATGTGTAGTAGTGCTCTGCCACTAATAGTATTCATTTATTACTACTATCTTGTTACTAACTTCTGGAATAATATATAAATATATCCATACAACACAATAATACCTTGGTTAGATGAAAAGAGTGCAACTCAGTTTCCTTATTCACTCAGCTTATTGATTATTCACTAGTGACAAAATATTAAGTGTGGAAAGTCTTACAAATGTAAAGTGTACTGTGTAATGAATTACATAATTACCATTGCAATTACTGAGCCAGCAGCTCTTATTTCTTCAAAGTTATCTTGTTACCCTTGATTTCCTGTAATTCCACAGATGCCACTTTGTCTGGGCCTTTCCCCTGAGACAGCAGCTATGAGAGATGGGGCTAGATGAATGAAACTAAAGCTCGGGGAAAAAGACTAGGTCCCTTGTGAAATGATGGAGTCTCGCAGTTTAGGACCCCTGTGACAGTACTGCTGCTCTGTGAGAATGATAATGCTGGAAAACCCTGAATGGAAAGAAAGGAAGAGAGAGAGACATACAAATGTTACTGTTACAGGACTATATCTATCCATCTGTTTTCTGTATTTACTCATTGTGTTCAGTATCATGGGGGAATGGAGGCTAGTACAGCTTTGAAAGGTCTCAGTCTATCAGAGGGCAAGCACACTAACACAATTTAGAGTTTCCAGTTCATCCAACCTGCAGGTACTGTACTTCATGTTTTCTCACTTTGAAACAACCACAAACCTGTTATTTTACTTCATGAAATCCCCACACTCAGAGAATCTTAACTTTATATTGTGAATGAACAGACACAGTCACTTAAATATACTAAAACTTAACTCACACATGTAAAAGTGCATTGATAAACACAATCCAGCACACCACCAGCATCTATAACAACCTCACTAAACAACATAAATTATCCCAATTATAACAATTTCAATAAAAACTGAACATGTATAAGAAACATTTATGGCAGAGCTGTTGTATTGGATAACATTAGATTATACAAGTATCCCTAATGAATTGCTGAGTGTGTTTCTTTACTGATAATGCAGTATATAATAAAACCTGTTTTACATCAATGTTTCCATTACTAAACATAAGGGAAAAACTGGCTGTTGTCCAGTGTTCCTGTATCAAAAAAACTCCCAGTTGGTTTAAGTGTTATAGCATGTTCCAATCCTAAATGTTGGTGCTGTGGATTCCCTTCTGTTTGCATTTTCATAGATTGTGGCATTAAATTAGAAACTGGACATTTTGTCTCTCAAATAATATAATGATCCATCTTTTAATCGCTAGTATGTTCTTAAAAACTACCGGTACATTCACTCATCCTTAAAAACCCCCACAAACAAACAGACACAGAAAAGCCAATCTTCAAACTACCACACAAAATGAATGTTTATATGGTACACTGTTTATATGCTACATCTACAACACAGCTATCTCTCTACTCCAAGTATCACTGATTCGGATCGCATATTGTGAGTGTCAGAGGAATCCCCATACCAGAATTTTTAATTAATGTCTCAATCTTAGCTAAATTGGTGACAAATTGGTTTATTTGTATTTCCATCCTCAGATGGTCAAATTCCACGTCTTGAAACAGGCTCTTTCTAATCCTAATGAGGACTTTCCTATTGCTTCAGTAGACTGATAAGGCACTAGTCTGTGACACTCAATTTTCAAGACTCAAACCCTATCAAGGAACTATCAAGTGATAGGATAGCTACAGGACCATTAAGTGAATGTCTAATTAACTTATTATAAGGCATTTCTGAGCTAGATATCAAATCCCTCCTCCAGGCACCAATGCATCCATCTGACCTGATTTGATTGCACAGTCACATTAATGAGCTCTGTGATGTCCCACATACAACCTCACCTCGCTTCCCAGCTGCAGCCAACAGCAAAGGGGTATTTGGGGTGGGGGGTTGATTGTGTCTGAGACAGCAAGAGACCGGGGTTCTAATAGATGAACAATGAATGCAACCAGCACTTAAATGCCCCTACTGGTATTAAAAGGTTAATTTGTTTTTTTTTACTGTGATAAAGCGGCTCTGCAATAACTTCATATGTCAGTTAGGTATTTAGAAAATTCCCTGTAAGGTGGCTCATGCTGAACCCTGTCAAGACTGTAAGTACGTGTCTGGTCTTGGTGGGGTTTGTGAATGGGGGATGGGATAAAAGACAGAGTCAAGTAGTAGGGATATTCCAAACACGTTCATTGAGAGACCCGTGCTGTGGCCCCACAGCTTGTGTGTGTGTGGAATCAAAACCTTTTTTTCTCTATCTATTGGTGTCATGTTGTTGGTGTTGGTGGGAGAGAAGAAAAGGAGAATTTATTTTCATGCAAAATGAAAAAAATTTGCATAACACATGTGAATCTCATTTGTAAGACTCCCCCCAAACTTTGCATTAAAGCAACATTGAAAACAAGTGAACAAAAGAAGTTCGAAGTCAATCATAGTGAATCAACTGGCAACTACTGCATGTGACATTTTAATGTTGTTTTAGTCAGTTATCTGCCATCATACATTGAGACTTTTCTTAGTGTTTTAAACCTTTTGGAATGGAGTCTTATGTATTGATTAAGTTGCTTGTTTTACACATCCTTGAGTATAGAGTATGTCACTGAAAGGAAAACCTAAGGTCATCTCCTTAAGTTGAATGTGAAAGATAGTGGAGGGAGATTTTGTTAGGATTATGGTCTCTGTGTGCATAAGCCCTGGGTTTAAACTTTCACTTTATCCATCTACTGTTCTCTCTCTGAATCCCTCCGCTGGCTGAAGTCAGAGAGGTTCACTGCACTGCCCCCTCCTGTATGGGAACGACTATGAATATAAATAGGTGAGCTCCTCAAGGTATTACAACTCATCCATGCTTGGCAGCTGGTTGAGAATGTCAATACCTGCATAATACAGGAATTGTAATTTCCTCTGGTTTCTAAAGGTTATAATGGCTGAAGTTTTCAGGTACAATTTAAATTATATTGGCACCATAATATGCCACTATAAGGGTCAAGGATATGACAAATCTATATCCTGACCATCTAAAATGAAATGCTTTCTCAAATCTGGTATTTTACATATTTAAGGAGAAATTGTTGCTATGTTGTAAGGATGATGTTCTCAATATTGTATTGTAGCCTCTATTTGGGGGATGCAAGATATTTTCACTTCATGATACTGTGTATGGGATTCGAAAAATACATTAGCTGTCCATTGCCATGATCACTCACTGTTTTGTTACAGATTTTTCTGTAATTTAAGATTTTATTCAGGGGAAAAACTAAATTCTTCTTCTGCCTGGAGGCAGATCAAATGAACGACCTGAAACGGAAAAATCACTCTTGGTTTAAATTGTTCAGCTGTCTGCATAATGCTGCTGTATGTCGAGTTTGCAAATGCAGTAGGTATTGCTTGCTGTTCTAATGGGTCAAAAGCCAAAAAGCACTATTAGATTCCTCAGACTAACAAAAGTAAATTCTGCAAGTGTACCACCAACATATCTGGCATGAAATGACTGAACAAATAGCAAAACGAACACAAAGAGCATTATCAGGCAGGAGACAAATCCAGAGACAAATAGGAAAAGACAATGATACGGTTTTAGCAGAGTAGGCCATTAAAATTCCATTTGGATCATAGCGGTCTGCAATAGTAAAAAAAAAAAAAAGCAGAGCTGGGTAACACATAGCGCCTGATGCTGGGACTGTGTGACTCAATCCTCCCCTGAATTCAAAAATGTTGCTCCTTCCTGTGATCAGTCAGCCTGGGGCAAAACTGGCACTGCTGGACTGTGCCTGGGTGAGAGAGAAAGAGAGAGTAAGACAGAGTGAGAAAAAAGGAAAGGAGAGAGTGAGAGGAGAGAGATGTTGTTGTGCGTATGCAAGTTGGGCTCTAGGCCATGATACCAAACTTCCTTTGAACCAAGCAGCTGTGGGCTGCAGGACTGATATAATATTTAATGAAATAATTACATATACACAGAAAAATGCATTGGTTAGGGAGTGTACTTTTAATGCTGCAGATCTGGGAAAATGCTGTACTTAGAGACATGATTTGGCCAATTGCCCTCATATCAGTCTCTCTCTCTCTCTCTCTCTTTCTCTCTCTCTCTTTCTCTCTCTCTCTCACTGTATAATGCATCTTGTGGCCAGACTCTGATGTTAAAAGTTGTGCATTAATCCAGATTTTTAAGTGCTAGAAAGTTATGCCTGTAATAATTTTATGTATTTATGGTAAAATGTAATTGTAAGCAGTATAACAGGCACATCATTAAGTTTGGTGTTTACATTGAAATTTATTAGGGCTGGATGATAAAATGATTTTGATACAGGATCGCAATAAAAGTGAAGTCAAGAACGTTGATAAGCTTTGGATAATTTTTACTTGACATGGATAGATCGAACAGCCTATTGCAATAAACACAGGATGCACGTCAAACTCTGCCATATCTTCCGACGAGGCTACGCTAGTGCTAACAATAGCAGGGCTAATGCTAATCATGCCTAAAGCAACATTACCTGAAAAAAAATCTGCTATAGCTCACAGTCATCATACATCATAATTTTAACAAGACAGCTATGAATGTGGATATCACAAGCTAACTGCTAAGCTAGGCTAAGCACAAAGCTAAGTCAAAAGAGTAGCACTTCAAGGCTACTTCAAGAAAGACAATATATGAAGATGTGAAGGGGAAATTTAGGAAGACTGTAGCTCATGAGCTCAGCAATAAAACTTTAATGAATTTACCAAGTGGGTGGAGCATAATAGTTTCCTTTGGGTTTATTAGACAGTCAGGA
Organism: Scomber japonicus; assembly: GCF_027409825.1. Classification (NCBI taxonomy): domain Eukaryota; kingdom Metazoa; phylum Chordata; class Actinopteri; order Scombriformes; family Scombridae; genus Scomber; species Scomber japonicus. The sequence continues at coordinate 23,309,723 of NC_070585.1, read as the reverse complement.
TTAATGGATAGAATTTAATCTTCCATGCACACTCTGAAGCAGAAAGTGCAACCATTTAATAAACTGGTTGCCAACCGCTGCTGTTTAACCAAAAATACGTTTTCTTTCCAATCAGAGTGGTACATCCTGTCAGTGTAGATGTTTCCTATCTGTGCAGCCGAACACAGCAGCTTCCCCGCAGACTGACTTCAAAAATTAAGACTACATTATGTTATTTCAGTTTTTCATGTATTCTAAAATTTAACAAATGAACCCTCTGGTTCCTTCAAGCTTCATTCATTATCAATATACTCAAATTATATGTCGTTATAAATATCAATATTGGCCAATATGGAAAAAATTATTGTGATCATATTTTTGCCATATTACCCAGCCCTAACATTTATATTGTGGAAGACACAAATATTCAGTTTAAAAGTTGGTACCGTGTCCTGTCTTAAAATAACATGATAAAATGTTAAAATCACATTATGTTTATTTGAGGATTAAATGGTTTATCTCATTTTCTGTTAATTTATTTTCCTGTTCATTTTCCGTGGTAATACTCAGATAACAGTGTCAGCTACAAAAATATTCAAGATTTGGAAATATAAACCTCCTACTTGGTTGTTATGCAAATGAACTCACTCAGCAGTTAAAAAAACCCAAAAAACTCATATACATAATATTATTTAATAGTGTTTGCTTCATGTCGTATACAGTATTTGTTGTAATAGACACAAATATTCTCTGGGCTCTTACAACTTTCCATGTGATGTATTCCAATGTGTCAACGCTCTCATCATTTCTGCTTACACCGCATCCCCTGCCAAGCGGTTCATATATCAAATCCTCACAGAAAACCATAGCTCATCTTTCCTTTAGCAAACTACAATACAGTATGCACTGTTACCTGGAATTACACATGAGATTAATCTCTTAAATCGGAAGCGTTGGACAACTTAGAGGCTGCTGATAAATCTTTGCTCGCTTAAAATGTGCTGTTTCTCATAGCTTTCACTTTTATGTAGAAAGTCTCATATTATCATGTTTCTTCTGATTGGAAATATATTTACATTACTTGATCTTACTCAGTCTGAGGTGATCAATTTCAGATGTTCTTGTAAGAATAAATAAAACCTCACTTTTTTTTGTGTGTGGACACTTTGTACCACCTTATCTGAAGTGCAGAGATTACCAGTGATTTATACATATAATAGCCATACCCACAACAAGTTTGCTCAATAACAGATAGATGGTGTTGCCTAGCAACTGCTGAGTGCCATAACAGTGGCTATTACCTGCTCCTGGAGGCAGACTCCATCTTGTAGGTTTCTCTGTCTTCTAATTGGCCAGGTGGGTAAACACTGATCCCTGGCTCCTCCACCCTCCCATTTTCAGCCAGGGTCTTAAGTGACAGGTAGTATAGGCATTATGATTCTGACTGGGGGAATATGCACAAATGCACTGCTACTGACATAAATGGAATTGACAAGATGAAATATGGAGAACATTTACTCCCTAACTGAGAAGCCTGTAAATATACTGCCTAAAAGTATCCCATATTTCAACAATACATCAACGTGTGTTGTCCCTTGTTCCCAATCAATTAGAAATTATTCAGGAGGTAAATTGCATCAAGTGTGCTTGTGGCACTATGAGCGCAGAGAAGTCAACAGGCTGCAGGGCTAGGTTGGTAATTATAAACAAGTAAACAGAGGAGCTGAGATGGATGCAAAACATAATGTCTGCTTTACACCTTATCCTACTTCTCAGACATGGACATTGTGGTTACTCTTGTGTAGTAGAGCAGTAAACCACTTTTTTGACACTTCTGGCAGATGATATCACACCCCTAAAAACACCAATAGGAATCTTTATTTTACTGGGGAAATGTCTTATGGACTTATGGACCGTCAAAAGCTGGTGGTGCAGCCCACTGTTCCCCACTGAGCTACAGAGGCTAAAGAAGTTGATGAAGGCTCAACTTTAACTTCATGCTAAAGTCTTATGATGCAATGTGAGCAACACCCACAAGAGAGGCAATTGTTGGACTGTCATAGAAATGGAAGCACAGTTGTTTACTGCTTCACCCCCAAAACGAGCTTTAAACTAAAATGGAGGAAATACTGATTGTTGCGATCTTTGGCTTCCCAATTCTCTATGATGTGTGTATGAGCTACTGGGACTTAAAAAAAATTAAAAAAAAATCTAATTACGATTGTTTTTACTGATATTGTAATTGCGATAATATTTTATAATTATGTATTTATTGTTTTTTTGTTCAAATATTGTTAACTTTCATCTTTTTGTTTAGTTTTTTTTTTGCGTGTGGTTTGTGGGTGTGCTTCTCTCCCCCTGTTGCCTGTGAGAATGTACCTACTGATTAGCTGCACAGATTTAATAAGGGACACCTGTCCACTTGGGAAAGCAGAGCAGTGATTGGTGCACTGCTGGGAGGTGTGAGTTCTTCTCAGGAGTTAGTTTCCTTCTTATAGAGGTGTGTAGGGCTGGGTACGGTGTAAAGACACCACAGAGAGAGCTGGCGAGCAGCCAATCAGGTCCAAGAGGAACATTGAGAGAGAGAGAGAGAGAGAGAGAGAGAGAGAGAGGGAGACTAGCGTAACTGAGCCAAACAAACAGCGACAGAGTGCTGCAGGGGCACACACACGACCAAGACACACCAGTGTGACTGAGCAACGACAACCAGTAACAGAGGCTTGGCAGCAGATTGTCATGGGGGTGCACCCGAGAGAAAGGCAGATGAGGGACGAGGCACTGTGGGATCCGTACTGTGGGGTGAAGCACGCTTTACCTCTCCTCCCATCTATGTACCTCTCCATACTTCAGTGTGATTCCACGAGATATTGTTGCTTGTCCTCTTAAATACATCCCCAAGGGAATATACACAGTCGCTCAGTTCACCAAATGCTAGGGTCAAATAGTCATTTGTTTTGCTTTATTATTTTGAATTGGCTGTGGCCACGAGATTCATTTGTCCTCAGATTTAGAGTGTTTGTTTGTTTTTATATTATGAATGAACTGACCCACTGCTTTATGAGAAAAATATCACAGCTTTGCCCTTGGGCTACTTATTTAATGCACATAGTCTTTTAGCTAGGAATAGCCAAGAGACAATGCTCCCAGTCCAGCCTGATCACACAGGAGGAGAGGCTCTTCCCTGGACACTAATACCTAGATATGCTGGTAGATGTAAATTTTGTGTATTTTGATCACACTGAAACTTGTGTGCTGTTTTGGCAGGGTGCTCCCCAGTAATACATGAACAAGATTAGTGCTTTCACCTTGTTACAGTCCTCTTTTTCACTGAGAACAGAATGATAATGGTGATTTTTGCAAGGATCTGCACCAACCAAAGATGTGTTCTTAAGCCTGTAGAATATAAAGTGTAAGCCAGGACATCTCTGCCGCACAACAATATTTAATATTGTGCCTCCTGTGATTTGAAAATTTCAGTACGCCATATTGTGATTTGGATAAAACTTTGATTAACAGTTGAGCCCTACATTCAACACAACATACCAAAAGAACTATGGGTTAATGAGAGGCCAGAGACCGACTGCTACTTTGTATCTGTACGTGTGAACGCACCGTTACACATTCGCAGTTGTGATGAGATGATGTTTTGATGTCTCTTGTGGCCACCCTGAAAATGTGTGTCACCTCACTACATATCAATACTCCCATCACTGCCTAATTAGCCATAATTAAGTCTGGAAGGAGCTACAAATAGAAGGGCAAAATTGAACACTTAATTGTCTTTCTCTTCAAGCTGTTTTCAACCCTAGAAGGAAATGCAATGATAGATTGCTGATCTGTGTAAATGAATATCATAGATTCCTTTTTAAAACACATAAGACATGTAAAAAAAAAATATTTCTGAAGATGTAAAAAGAATGAACTATGTACTAATAAATTGTGGAGTTAGAGCATTAAATAGTTCATCGGAAACAGCTGGGATTGACATCGAATAATCTGGTGGTACTGGTGAATGGAGCCATTTTTGGTCAATGTTGGTGTGCGACGAATTATTTTAAAATCAGCTGAAGTGTCCGTTGACAGTTGGAGCTGCCATCGGTTTGGAGGATGGGTAGAGTCACTAGACACAATGCCAGAGGGAGAGCATTTGTTCGGCAGTACTTCACCAAAAATCGAGTTGAGAGAGGCAATTGCTCCAGTAGCAATGGTCACATTGAAGCTGCCAAGGACTTTCCAGCAGAGCATTGAGTAGCCTTAAATGCACCAAACTCTATTAAAATAAAACAATTTAGTGATGGTTTGCTTAGTTAACTACCATTTAAGTTACATTTATACTGGAATTAGTCCAGTGACTCCTAACATTGTTAAAAATATCACCCATGTTACTTGCCATGCGCCGACAAACAAGGCTTATTTCAAGTAGTTTTTTTTATTCAGGAGTAAATTGGTGTAAATGCTATTAGCTCAGAGGCTTTTCAGTTGGAACTTTCAGTGTATTTAGTGGACATGCCCCCAGTGTTTCAATACAGAGAACACTGCTTATTTTTCCAAGATTTTGAAACCTAAATTTATATACTTTAAAAATAATAATAATTTAAATGGCTGGGTGGTTAATTACACATTTTCTGTGGCGTGACGAACTCAGAACACACGTCTATTGTGACTTATATGGACTTTAAAATACACACATTTTAATTACTTTTTGTCAACAATGTAAAACAGTTTGCTCTTAGCTGCCAAACAAAAGAAGCTTACTGACTAAGAGGTATAGTAGCGATAATAAATAAATAAATAAATACTCATGCTAAAAAGTATCCTCACAGTGAAATGTTGAACTACTTACTGGTAAAAATGATCATTCCTTGTTTTTACAGGTTTTGCCAAAGTGCATATTTAATACATGTAGGTGAGACTGCATTGATAATTGGCATAATCACATTCTCCTTCACAAAAGATCACACTATTGTGAATGCAAATTAAAAGGTTAATTTTCTTGCCATGTTCCTGTATGTCTGCACATTTCTCGTTTGCGTATGTGCAGATTTGCATGTGAATACATACATAGGCATGAGTCATATTTGTTGCCGTCTCATTTCACAGGGTAGAAATATGTTATATAGAGTTATCAGTCTGTACAATATGTCATGATTCACTAACGTTTGTCCTATGGCAAATAGTTGACATTTACTTCTAATCAGTCTTCCTTCAAATCTACAACACATGCAGTAATTGCCTTGGTTGGCCTTTGAGGCTGTCATGACCTTACTGATTCTAACTGAGTGTTACAGTGTCTGTCCACATACATGATCTGTCTGCTCTCACAATGTATCATTGGCCCTGTGGCATGCATCAGTGCAAGTGAGAAGAACTTAGGTAGCCATGTGTCACTGGAAAGACAAGACGGAGTTGGTGGCCATCTCAGGAGACTTGGAGGGGAGTAAATTCATTTGCTGTAGTGCTGATGATAACACAGGTCATCTGTACACACAGACTGGATGGCAGTCCCTCCAGGAGAGAAAAGCAGAGGAGAGGAAAGGGGGAGAAATGGAGCATGGGAAAAGAGGGGGATGAGAGGGGTGCGTCCAAGTCCCTCTCACACTGAGCTGGGAGGCGAGAAGGAGAAAAAAGCCATAGTGGCTGATAAAAGAGCCATTCAGCTGAGGACACCAAGAACCTAATCGCCAAAAACAGCCTTGAGATTGAGCCAGATCCCAGAGGAGTGAAAAATGGGGAGATAGAGGCATTTCTGTAACCCCTTCATTAATAGCTTTTATACATTTATTTGTTCACATGACATTTATCAACAGATATTAGCATCAAATTCAAATCTGAGTGGGAACATTTTCAATGACGAGCAAAGGGGCAAAAAGAAAGACTAAGAAAGCAACAGAATTTGAGCAACAAGTTGAAAGTCTTAGGGATTAGATAACGCCTGTAGACATGAAGATGAGGTCATGAGTTTTCTGTGATTTCTGTGGTGCAACTAAGTGTTTACATTTTTAATCAAATCCAGATGGAAATGGGATTTTTAGCCTTCAGTGCTGTTAGCCACTCTGAGCGGCTTTAACTTTTCTCATTTGACTGCCTCTCAAGCAGTAACCTGAAAAAGGCTTTTCACAGCATTTTTGTAGCTAGCAGGAGATTACCATTGTATTTTAGCCTTCATATATTATTCCTTTTCCTCAGAATGGATCTGTATTGGGAAATATTTACCTTGTTCAGTCATAGTTTGTCTTCTGGATATTTTTTCTTCTCTGGTTTTGTATGTATGTGAGTAAAGTTCATAAAGTTATTAACAAGACCGATAAATACAAAGTTTAGTTCTTCAGAAAAACAGTATGAAGGATAAATATTGAGAAGAGTTATATAATATGGACTATTGGTTATCTGTTGGCCATAAACATATACAGTGGAATAAAGAAAATTACTCAATTCTCTCTCTGGCTATTATTAGCATAAAATGATGCCTACATAAAGGACAAGCGCACCAAAACACTACACAGTTTTTAGGTTGTCATCTATCTTTGCAGTGTTTTCCCTACGTTGACCGTTCTGGGGCGTGGGGTGAGCGGGGCTGTAGCTGAGCAACAACTCGCAGGAGACTCAGCAGCCAGACATTTTTCCTCTCTCTGTTCAAGATTGGCAGATATTGACACTAAACTGAGAACTGGTCCACCTTAAATGAGCCTTGTTATGTTTGGCTAACACATTGTCGCTAACATCAGGGCTAACTCCTTTACTTTTCCAGCAATTGAGGAAACAATAGATGAGACTTCATGTTCTTGAGCTGCACCACATATTAAATGGCATAATGTGGCCTGAGCTGTACATTTACTATATTGACTACTTACTGCTAACCTTTTCCTATGCTCTGCTTGCATGCACTACCACTTTTCTGCTACTCTCTCAACCACACACTCATTACACACTGCACTATTCCTTAATTGAGCTTAATTGAGTTTCGTGTACTGTAGATGTGTTGTAAGGAATGAGGAGAAGGAAGATAATTCAATATAATTCCATAGTAACTAGGGCGTTTTCTGTGCTCACACAATGTGTGAGTGATAATCATTAGTATCCCATTGATATTAAAGATTGTGTGAAATTTTAGCAGCAGCATTCATAATTTCTGGCACGCCACTGCAGAATTGTTTTAGGGGAAACGCTGCTCTGGTATAGCTTTGGTGTTACATCTTGGTAATATGTGTATGTTCATAAAGTAAGTGTTTTCCAAGGTGAGCATCATTATTTGTTCCATTCATTCACAACTATCTCAGCTTCAGACAAATATTTCTAATGAAAAACTGATTACTGATTCAATGGAGGAAACAAAAAATCATTAAATGACAGTGGTATGCAACAGAAGTCTGCAGGTTTTCATTCAAACAGTGATTATGCCACGTTAAGGTACTTCTACCTCTCTGCTTGTAGACATTACGAAGAATCAGCAGGATCACCTGATCCACTTTCTGTAGCTTCAACACTATTAGTAGTGTGTTAAATGATTGGAAAAGGCATAAGGTTATATTTCAAAAAATGTTTTTCACAATAGCAAAATGGTGCAAAGAATAAACGAGGACCTGGTGTTGGCTGTACTGAAAAGCTGCAGACTATTGACCCCTCAGGGTGGATGATTTCACAGCTCTACTTTGGGCTGTATTCTCAGAAAAAACTCAACTGTGGGGTTCTCTGATTGGGGAAAATATGCAAATTACATGTAAAAAGTGTGTGATATGCATAACAATTGATATTTAGCAGCCTGGGTTAAGGAATATAAATAATGCACATGTTTAGTAGTTATTTGAACCATGGTAAACAGGCAGAGCTCTCTATCATAGCTTTTCAGGCTCACACTGGAAAAATGGGTACACTGAAAATTTTAATGAACATACTAAACCAATCAGGGCTAGATGTAATCCCTCCTGATTTAGAGTGATTCGGTGTTACTTATCCATTATGTCTATAGAAAATAATGGAAAGACAGAAAAGGGCTCTCTTTGTGTATTTTGAATTGGGGTTATAATACATAATGGTTGCTCTATTTCACACACGCTTTGCCCTTTAATGAGGTTGTTTTGGCAGAGTGAGTGAGGCCTGATAACTACCTTTTTTTGTAAAGCACTAAGTAAGACTTAGTGACATTCTGGGGTCAAGTCATCAACTTTGTAAACAAGGCAAAAAAAACATGCTGCATATGTACACTGCCAAAAATCAGTATTTTCATTTAGTTAAAATTGAGGACCATACTGCTTTGATGTGATTCATTTTTACTGATGATGAAAGCTATTATGAGTATATTAAGATTTACCTTGCAAGGGTTCCAGATTGCCAGACTCTGCACTACAATATGTTATGCTCTTGAACTTGAGATTTGTCCTGCACATCACAAAAAGGTGGTAGGAGATGTGCAACAAAAAACATGCAAATGAGGAAGCACAAAGCATGTTTATATTTTGAGGAAAATTAGGTCATTGATATTGCATAACGTTTTTATGATGTCAGTCAGTTATACATTATGAGATTCAGTCAACAAACACAAATAAAATCTGCACAGCAAATCTAGAAAATGTGCCGGAAATTGTGAAGAAGCACTTGACCAGACATTCTCCAAGGTATTAATCTAGACTCACATCATACATGCATGTTTTGTATAATAATGGTAAGAGTGCAAGTAAAGGAGTGCGTATTAAACTGAAGATTTATACCAGTATCTCTCATCCACAACTGTTTATAGACTTTATGAAAGCACACCACTTCAATTTATTACATCAATAAAGTCATTCAAAGGCAGCAGGACATAGTTTTCCACCTGCAGACAATTAGAGATATGGTAGTACTGCTGTTTGAACAAACAGCAGTACTACCATATAGTGACACTTGATGACACTCTATTCTGGGTATATTTATTGCAAAATAAGGACAAAAAACCTTGGTGCTTCTGGACATATTCAGTCAGATGTAACTCAGTATTCCTCAAGTTTATAGTGGACAGATTCTGAGGAAACATTTTACACAGTTCACTATCTGTTCCAACCAGTTCTCTCTTCATTTCCTCTGACCAGGGGCAACAACTATGCACCGTTTTTCTATCTTGTCAGGTAAAAGCAGTCTTTTTAAAAATGCATTCATAATGTGATCGGTCAGTGTCAAGACATATTGATAATTTAAAGCTTCTCTCTGGACTCTCATGTAAACAGGATTATTACACATGGTCATGCAGTTTAGAAAAGTATGTAAACCACAGAAATAAATAGTCTACTCGTCTTCACCAGCTCCACCCTCAGGACAAATGTGAAGCCCCACTACTGGTAATGTTTTCAGAAAAGCAAATTTATCAGCATATTGTTCATTGTGTTCAATTTTCTTGTAAAGTGAGGTACAATGAATAATTGGAGCCTGCCCACTACCGTGGCTTTAGGCATTTTGTCATGTTGATCAAAAGAATGACCACCTCCTGTTGGCATCCTCCATTCTTCATTCTGCTTTCTGCACGTTCACATGGCCTTCGCTCTGCAATTAGAGTGTTTTTAACTTGTTGGAGCAGAAGCATGAATTGTCTCAGGTCTCTGTCTCTCTGGGCTGTGAATGATTTATTTGCCTCACAAATGCCTGAACTATGACAACTTGTCAATTAAAGTCAGTATCATGGCTGCTGACACATGACACTTTTCATTTCATTCACTGCCATGCTGGGGCACCTATTCATATTTAATGACAGTCATCCATGGGAACCTTGAAATGTTTTTTAATTGTACTGTGCTGTTATTTAGCATGCCATTTTGCCTTGTTTATACAGATGTCCTTTTGAAGCCTCAGTTTGACTGGCCCTTAGGGCCTATACCCACATTAGTGCCTTGGATCAAACTTTATCTGTGTTTCATTACAGCTGACTCTTTGAAGGTCTTTATATGTACATTCTGAGGAAGCAATACCAACCACTCATTCCACCCTGTTACTGTCCTCTTCCAGTGATATCAGAGCTAAGCATATGTTTGCTCCTACAACAAGCACATAAGGGGATAATAAATGCATATTAAACCTGAATCTTTTATGTAATGTACAATATGAGATGCAGGCCTCTAATGCGATTGTATATCATCAAAGCAGAAGGTTTACGCTGGTATTTTTTCAGGGCATATAATTGTTCATCAATGCAGATGAAATGCAACCACAACCAAAAAAAATTGCTTTTCTCTCAGGCTAAAACATACTATCAAAACTTGCAAATTTGAGATGCATTATTTTACCTGTCCATTCAGTCTACTGTTTGCACAGAACTGTAAAAATCAAGACTGACCCAATTCGCCACCAGTTTACACAGTGACAGAGTTCATTGTCAAGGGTAAACTCTGTCAACTGCACCTACATTGAATTATGCAGGAAGTAGGCAGGGGATCATTATGTGACATCTGCAGTGCCACCAAGTGCTGGCAAAATTATAGCCTGGAGTACTGTGTGATTGGCACTTAATGAGCAAATGTGAGTGACAATGAGCTTTAGCCTGGGGGCAACAACAGCATGGGGCGGTGGTAGGTCATGAATCTGGAATAATGAAACAGTAAACGGTCTCCATCACTGATATTGATTTTCCTTAGTCGTGGCCTATGTTTTATGTCCATGATCATCCAACAACGTCGCAGGCACTCACACATAAAGCAAGCTGCACTTATAGGCACTATGAATGTAGTAAAAGAAGAAAGGCACACTAGGATGAATGACCTACTCCTTCCCGATGGACCCTTTTACCCCATATCTCATTCTATGATTGAACAGATATTATTAGACTGTTCTTATCTAATATGTAGCTCTAAAGTGTAGGAGCTAAGGCTTTACAAAGGCCTGGTTGACATCTTCTGTCATCACTTTTAAATAGAAAGAAATGGTATATGTTTGCAGAAATAATGGCTTAGCAGAGGACTTGCACTTGAATCCTGCTCTGTTGTCTTCTGAAGGCTTTCATTAGCATTCTGCTGCTGGAGTGCTTCATAAATGTAGCTGGTAATTCACAGGAAGCTCCCCCACCCGCTGAGGCCTTCTCCTCCCTGTCCCCAGCCATTATGCAATTCCTCATGGTAGCGTGACTCTTTTCCACACCCACCTGTCTGCCAGTCTACCTCCCCTCCTATCTGCCACTCACATTTTCATATACAACCGCCTCCTCTCCCTAAAGCTACTCTTACTTTTCAATTTCCATTTGGTTACAGCCTCTTACCATGAGAATGGTGTTTACAGTAACAGAGCTGCCAGATTTTGATTTTATGTTTCATCATCAAATTAACTTTGTGCCACATTTGAATTATGTATTTTTTCACTAAGTGATGTTAACAGGATGATATGATATTCTCACTAATATATTAAGGTTATATATGCATCATTACTAAGCTTGGACTAACTATAAAAGCAGCTGCCTGCTGGGTAAAGATAGAGATATACACTTGCCTCTGTAATGTGTTTGATTCATCAACATGAAAAACATTCCAGTGTGAGACAACAGATGTGATGCAGCTAGGTCACATTTTTGAAAGCACTGATTTAATTAAGTTGTAAGCATTCCAAGACATGACACAACATGGTTTTTGTCATTTTGTTATTTTAGTACTGTTTTAATGTAAGATATCTATGTTAAACGTTGCAGTGGCTTTAGCCTGATCTGCAGGCTTACTTTACAGCTTTACCTCTACTTCCTCCTCATGATGACATCAGATAGTTTGTACATACCCACAAATGGCTGTCCATTGGTAGCCATTGTTGCTAAGATTTTTCTGCAGGTAAGTTACGATGTGCCCTTGCATATTTCCAATTTGAATATCGGTAGGCCTATGGATCAATTTGAGAAGTTTCCATTACAAATCAAGAACAAGAGAAAGTAGTGAAAACATGCTGCTACTGTTCGTCCATGTAGCCTCTGGTGGGACTGAGGGACAGCTTGTGGCATCTAACCAATCAGAGTAAATTGGGCCTTAAATGAGCTAAAATGCATTGCACAGTACCCTCAAACCCTGTGAGTACAGTGAGTTTGTATTTCTCATTATTATGATATCAAACAGGAAAATTGTGTTGTAAGACATATACACAATTTGGACACACCTGGAAATTGAATCTTGCACAGTACCATTATAACATAGGTTGAAAAAGTTGAAACCACGTTCCATAGTTTAAAGTTATCCCTAGTTCATATGCCAGTTTGCACTCAAATTTAATTGTTTCTATTCATGATTTCAAGGTTGTTCAGTCATTTGTTATGTGGACACAGAAAGGAGGAGGAAAAAATAACATGACAAAAGTAATTGGAGGCTATGGCATTGCATGTACTTGGCAACAGCGAGTGTTTTGAGCCTTTGAACATTTTCCCACCTGTTAAACTCCTGAAAAACACTGGTGTTAACAGTTACACCTCACATTTTACATGATCAATCACACTCAATATATGTAGAGTTCTCACTTTGATTTTAATATAGATTTTTAGTTTAGTTTCACTTATGAGTTACTGACACGGACTTCAGGCTACTGCTGCCGAGGATCACTAGTAGGTCTTCCTCTGTGTACAGCCGGGTTGCAGGTATGCACGTATGAGCCAGAGGAACCAGAACAGGAGAAACCCGCATGCCATCCGGAGAGAGAGGCACATCAAGAGCAGACTGAGCAGGCAAAGACCGAAAACCATAAGCCGAAAACAAGCACACAACCTGGATAGACGAGAGCAGCTGCTCACTTATAGCTACTTGTGTTTACAGCAGAGAGCAGTAGAGAGGACAGACATCTCACTCTGCTACTCTGTGCTGCGACTCTGCTGCTGCTATGGTCATAGAGCACATACTATACATATATAATTGTAGCATCCATGGTCTGACTAACTATTGAAAACATGCTTTCTATTTTACAAATTAGAGGTTTTTTGTATGCATGAATGCAACCGGTAACACAGATTACTGTGGTAAGCCTTGTTGTTGTTAGCCTTTGCATCTAAAAGAAAATGCCACTGACCTTCTGCACTGCTTAGCAGACCTGACTACAAACTTTGAGTCTGTCTAAAAAGAATTCCATTCATTTTGCTGGATGTTTTTTTTCTTTTCTGTCTCATTTCTCTGACAAAAAAACTGCACAACATAACTTGTTAGGTAAATAATTGAAAAATAACCTTGTAATTTTCAAAGGATGTTATTCAACTGAAAGCCACACCACCTTTTTTGAGTCATTATTATTTTCTAAAGATGAATATTCATCTATGTCTGAAACTAAAATTCAGTGTTTCTCCGACATCTGAGAGGAGTTCATAGTTAAGAGATTTAATTCTCACCATAAGCAAATGTGATTGGAATGTTGCAAATGATATTCATACTCTCAGTTCAGTTTGGATTATATGGATAAATGTAATTTCCCCCTGCCTCTCCACACTGTAATAAATTGCTGTAAAAATACAACCAAGTTCTATCAGTAAGGTACTGTTCTTTCTCAATACAGTAACATACTCTAAATATTGATGCCTATTTGAGCTAAAATACAGTAAAATGATGCCTTTTTGAGCTAAAACCAAGAGCAACAATTTAGAGTAGACTGCTGTTCAATTTGATAGTAAAATACAGTATTTTCATTTTTACTTACTATTCTCAAACAAATCAAACCAAAAGGTCAGTGACATCATATTCAAAAAATAGAACTACATTTGTGCATCTGCTTCATCAAATTAGTAGCTATGTTTAATTTTTGCTAAAATTAAACTGGTATCGTCCCAGCAAGCACCTGGCTGGCATGTTCATAAGTTTGGAATTACTGGTATTTAAACCTTATTTTTACTGCTGCTTGCAAGTGTAGTTTAAAGATTATTTTTGGATGACTGTTTTCTCTTGAACTACACAACAGTGAATGGTAACGTTAGTACGGCCTGATCCAAACCTGCACCTTGTTTATCCCATGTGCATTTCATAATGAATAATAGTCTACTATCTAAAGCACATAACAATTGAAGTTTATTCTAAAATGTAGCCATATTGATTAAGTTATGTTGGCTGCTGAGCCCTAAAAGACAGTGTGGTCATATTGTACATCTTAGCTCAACCCAAATGTGTTTCTAAGCTGTAGCTACCATGCTGCAAATATATTGTAGTTTGTTGCCAAGCTCTACTAAAACCTGGGATATAATAAGTGATTTGTTATGTTTTTCATTCTTGTTTCTTTCTCATTCAGTGAGCTGTGAGTCTGAAAGCCTGGATGCCAACCTTCTGCCAATTAAAACAGAGGACATTTGAAGGCATTACAAATTGTGTATCCCGCAATCTGTTTATTTTATATTTCTTAAAAAGTTTTGCTGGCAGCTTAAGATATTATAATTAACACGTTTACGTTGACCCCCTGTGAAAGGGCATGAACCTTGAGAATTATGTTTTGAAACAAGTAGACTTGAATATTTTGGACGTATTCAAATTTTTGAATAAATGTTCAATTCTATAAAGCTGTCACTTGTCTCATCCTCTTTAGTGCTACATGTACTGTAGATGTTTTTAAATGTTAAACTGAGCTCTTTTCATTTCTAATTCTTATTAAATTGCATTACTGGACCATTAGATCCAAGACACACTGTGTTTTAGAGTATATGTTTGCACTATAGTTGTTTTATTGATATAAATAACTAAACTTTTCAGTTGTTTACAGTAACATTCACAAAAAGAAACTGATCATAATATATTATTGCACTACTCACTACAGTATACAGTGTATTACTGTTAAAGTAAATTATGAGAGTGAGGCAACTACAGTAGTAGTATTTATTTATTACTAGCCCAAATACACCAATAATTAAGTGCTAGGTGCACTTTCTGCAATTTACTAGCAGAAATAACTTTCTTTTTGGCAAACTCAATGAAAAACTAGGATTAGGGCCACTGTGGGGGAAAAAAAGTGTTCTCAGTGTTCTCAGAGTTCACAGTGGCCCTAAACCTCTTAGAAAACCCTTGAAAGTGACCCTTTATCTAAATGAGAGGTTGTACATAGAAAAACAAAACAAAATATATTAGGATGTCTTCCCTGTTAGTGTTATGATTTTGCACAGCATAAAACTGCTATTTTTCAATTAAATCATCTATCAAAAAGAATGCAATGTTCATTATTATGTCCTTAACCTTTCAGCCTCCTCACCAATATAGGAATGTTGTTTTTCAAGTTTATTAATTCATTTGATATTTTATAATTGATTTTTATTATTTACAATTCTTTGGTACAGTAACAATGTGGAAGTTTTTCACATGTACCTAGGTACAGGGAACACTAGAATTGCATTTATTTAATCAATTCATTGCAAGCTGAAGGATTCCTCTGATACCCTGCAGTGTTCACCATAATGAAGGGCATTTTTTCCTCAGATGGAAAATGTCTATCACTAATGGGTCAGTATTTCTGCTACATAGACTGGTATGTGGTACTAATTATTAAATTAATTCACAAAATTGCCCCAAGTGGCACAACTGGAGAGACTATCTAAGAAATATTAAGGAATGTTTTAGAAATATTCTGATTATCCATGAAACAGACTATACAAACGGGACAGAAACATAACTTTTATGGCATTCATCTTGTTTAATACAAGCATTTCTTTTTCATGCAAATTTAGGTAAAAAAATAAATAAAAACTGGAACATTTGTGTGGATGTATCCTCTTATAACACACACCCTTAATCCTAGAAGACTGTACCCATGAAAACAGAAAATTTGATTTATCATGAGTGGAAGTTATAACTTTCAACTCTGAATTTATTAATTATTACACTCTTTAACTGTAAGTATGTTATGTTTCCGGCTTCTCTCATCACCATGATTTCCTGGAGTTCACTGACAAGTATAATCACTTGTGCACTCAGTGAAGATAAGCATCCAAGAGACCAAATGACTTTCAGTGATTTCACAGTTTTTAATTGGATCCTATGGATAAAACAATTTGTTATCTCAGTTTTGGGGGTGTTTGTGGCTCCAGGCAAAGACTGAGTGATTTGATTTGAATGAGAAGAACACTGTAGCGTTGACACATTTTCCAGTCTTTTGCAAGAGACTGATATTTCCATACCTTCATCAATACATACAAAAAATCTGACTATATATAAAACAGAACTAGTCCAATTGAAAAACTGAAGCTTTTGACGATCTGTAACATAACGTCTTCATGTTTAGCTTTGATCAACCACGTAATTAAATCATGACATAATGACCAGGACACCTGCAGTATTATAACCTGATCTAATTTAAAATTGAACATTTTAAGGCACTTTGTGACCTTAAACTTCTCTGAAATTTAAAATTCAGAAAGAATAACAGAGTGTCTAAATTCTGTGAAACAATAAGAAGTGAGGAAAAATACTCAAGACCTTTTTGGCTTGGAAAGACTTCTAATGTTTTATTCGTAAAAACCTTCGGGCAAAAAGCAACAAGTACATTCAGTAGTGGAGAAAGTAAAAAGATTTTCAAACAAGTACATTTTAAATGTTGCCTTTTAGTCAGAGTTTCCGAGTTTACGCCAAACATGCACAATTCAAACTACTCAATAGTTTGTTAATAGTTGACTTGGGAGTGCTTATTGCAGATGGAAAATGTTTATGTGATGGCTCAGGGGTATGAGTTGTCACTGCTGAAGGTCTTTCATTCAGTCAATGTGTAAGGAATCTACACATGGATCTCATCCAAGCTAAAAACAAAAACCCTTTGAAATGGCCTATTGATCTTCTACTCATCTCTCTCTCTCTCTTTCTCTCTCTCTCTCTCTCTCTCTCTCTCTCTCTCTCTCTCTCTCTCTCTCTCTCTCTCTCTCTCTCTCTGCTATGTGTGTGTGTGTGTGAGTTGAGCTGGTATGACTAGACATGTTAGACATGTCATACTGTCCTTGGTTAGGCCTAGTGGATACACTCACATAATCACACACACACAAACATGCAACATGGACTCATGCACATATATGGGTCCTGGGAGTGGGATCTGAATGCATTGAGCTGTGAGGATGGGTAATGGAGGACAGTATGTGTCCTGGGATCATGGCGGGTGGATCCTCCATTGCGAGGGCGATGAGACCTGAAGGGCGACAGGGAGATGGAGGCATTGGGGGAGAGAGCAGCCGCAGCCCAACGCTCTGTTAGGCGCCTAATGGAGAGACAGCAAGGAAGCAGCAAGCACTGTAGGGCCCACTGCTCACAGAGGAACAATGGAGGATCACAAACTTGCAGACAGGGAAGGAAAGTCAAGCGGTAGGGGCTGCTGCAAGACTGGGGCATTTCTGATTGATAAAATTGCTAATTTCTGGTAACTTTGTAAGTTTTTGTCCCATAGCAAAAAAACGACCATCATTGTGAAGGATTGACTGATGTGTTCATCAGTGTCAGCGACATGAAGAGTACTTCACTAAATGCTACTAGCTGTTAAAAAATAGATTGCTTTATTTGAAAGCTGGATGTATTTGTCAGTACAGTAGGTGGTAAAAGTAAGTGTCATCAACATTCACTGCTCCAAGTCCTGTCCTGTTGGAGATGTCCTTGTCAGACAAAAATTGGAAAAAAAAAATGTGGCTTTATAATATTTTAGGCCACCTAGCAGTATGAGAACATTTCTAATCATCCACAAAAGAAGACAGTCAATTTTTGTATTTTCAACATTTTATTCTACTCTTAAAATTCACTCCAGGGAATAATCTTGTCTTATGATGTATCAGGCTGCAATTCAAAGCAAACTAGCTTTCAGGCTATAAACCAATGCTGCGTCCTGCTTCTTATTTTTGTCTGTCAGGTCATTGCTTTCGTCATGCACCACCTTTTTTTATCTGCTTTGGCAAGCCACTAGCTCCCTGGGAGATCTCTGATTTACAGGCATTATAGCCTCAGATAATGTTAATGCTAATGTTCATGCATCACTAACAGTGAGTAGTCACATCTTGTAATTTGTTTTAACACCCAAATTATCCTTCAATGTCAAGAAGAGCTTTAAGTCAGATGCATTTTCTGTAGATTCATTGACCATTTTTTATTTGTCAGTGCAAGATCTGAGAGTCTGGGACAAATATGGATGGTGGCACCCATTTTTTCTTTTTCTTCAATTTAAGAGGGAGACTGGATTTTCAGATGCAGCACGTAACTCAGTCTACCTTGGACTGCTGATATCACACTTAATTGGATCAAAGTCTTCCACTGCAACACAACTTTACAATTATTCTTCCTCAGTGGTGGATCTTTTTTAATGAGCTCCTTTTCCAACTTTCTTACCTTGCTAACAACTAATCTGCATCATTTCTGTATTCTGTACATGAAGGAAAAAACAGCTTCATATAAACTAGATGATATTGTTTTACTAAAAATTGTGCTCAATTAATTGCGCTTAATTTTTGAAAATCAAAGCATGCACACGCTCTACATCTTGCAATAAATTCTATTTTTCTGCTGTCTTAATTTAAGTTGCTTTGCTTTGAATGCTTGTAAAAGGCTTGTGCACTTTTACATACATTTGAAATCTGTTCCAAAGTTGTGAACATTATTTTTTAAAGACTACAGCCGCACATAACAAGTTACTGAGGAACAACTGAAATGAATAATTCAAATAAAGTTTCTACACCCAAATGACAGGATTAGAGCAAGTTGGTTACATAAAGGGCTATGAGTAGGTTGTTCAAGTGTGAGCAGCACAGTAAAGTACCTTTCTGTACATTTCAAATGTACCTGGGAGGTGTTGATGAGTACAGATTGCACATTTGGATGGTAGTATAAAATAAAATCCCTGTATTCTTCTGTCTTATGTGCAGTTAAAGTTGCTCTCTGTAGCCATCATAATCACTGACACGCCAATTAAGGTAAGAACAGGTTTGAACAGCCAGTTACGTCTCCTTCTATTTCAAAATGCAGTTGTCATGTAAAATGTTTTATGACCACAACTATGACAACAAACATTGCTTCCCAATTACAGCTACCTTAATCCGTGGGAAGTACACTAAAGAGAGCAGCTCTTTCAAGAGAAGTATGAGAGTCTTGAAGAAAACAGATAAATGAATTTGTTTTGAAACCCATTTTCAACCTCATTACTGACAGAATTGTTTGGTAAGGACAGCTTGATTCATTTCACACCTTATGTAAATAGATATACTTATAAGTACTGCATGTACCAGTGAGTACTTCAAATCGGTGAAATTACTATTCAACTATATAACTTTAATAAACTCCTGCAATTAAAGGTTATGAACAGACAGTCACACTTAGTTAATGTCAGTTTCCTCCATCATCTGCCTTTTTGTTGCTTCTACGTAGCGAGTACATATATTTACAAGTGGGAACGGGTTCATTGAAAAGACACAGAGGGGGAACTAGGTTAGAGAGCCGAAGCCCCAGAAGGACTCCACTACACTCCACTCAATAAGAAAAGCCCTAAACGGATTTCTGTGAGGGAACTGCTCAGGGAGAACTGAACAGATTGATGGATACACGTTCTGCATGCTATTGCTGGTGGAACAGCAACACCAAAACCTTCTCATCGACAATTACAGCAGAGAGAGCAGAGCGGGAGATAAGGCCAGGGGAGACGATGCATTTCAGGAAGATATTAGATTTGGGCAGGAGAAAAATATATCCACGCACAGTCTTATTCAGTCTGTTTCCAGCACAGTGTGTCGAGAATCGTTGGCAGTATTACACAAGTGTATGCAATTCAAATCCTCTCATTGTATTTCTGCAGATTCAATAGGTTTCAAGGTCACTTATAGTCACCTGTAATTGATTATTACAAGCAAGCAGCACAAGACTGATAAGCTTCTTTCACCATCTTAACGCTGAGCCTATTTGACAAAGACTATTCATCTCCGCTATTGGCAAAAGAGGTGTAGCCCATTAATAGTATAAGCCATAAGCAATATGATAACCAACATCTACAATGCAATCTCAAGTCACAGATAATGGAACACTATGATATGACTGCAGACGCATGTGTGCCCTTAAGACAACAATGCATTACACATCAACAGTTCAGTTCAGCCTGGTCAATTGAGCAGTGTGGTGACATGACTCATAACAAATGTACACTTAGCAGGCAAGATATACTGTACAAACCAACAAACTTTTTCACTATATGAAAGGCAATACCTGGAAAAAAGGTTGTCTAGTCTCACTGTTCAAATGTGCAATCTAACAGTGTGGGACACAATCACTGAGAGAGAATAAGCTGTAAGACGAGCCACCTCACAATTCAAAGCGACAGGAGGCTTCGGCGACACATCAGAGATACAATCCAATGCATATGGTGAAATAAATAATATCAGCTTCTGGGGGGCTCTGATAAGAAATCTCTTTCTCTTTTCCCCTTTAGACTACTACTGTCTCGCACACAGCAGGAAGCGTGTGGCTTGGCACAAGTTTTGAAGTCTCACTAGGACACGCAGCAAAGGAAAGGGTTGCAGGTGTTGATTAGACGTCAGCTCCACTTTGGGAGTTAAGTTGCTGGGTGAACAGGCCATTCTTGATTTTCAAGGGCACAGGATGCATTTGAGTGACTGCCAAAGGTCCACCTTCATGCTGCTGTTCACACTGAAACAACCAATAGGAGCATGCAAGTGTAGTTTTCATGTAGGTTTTTTTGAACCCAGGGAACACAGTAAAATATACTCTCTGAATCATTTTGTCTACCGCTAATGCATAGAGTCTTATGTAAAGGAGGCTAAAGTCAGGCATTACATTAGATGATAGCAAATTAAATACCTATTATCAGATTAATCCATCTTAATCTTGCAGCTGTTTTATTCATTAATAATAGAGTAGGACAACAAGGTTCTCTATTAATGCTGAATTACAGCTTTAAATAATCTCATTTTCTCAAAACATCTATAAATCAGCTTTTCCTTATTTGATATTCATATCTTCACCAATTTTATAGGGTTATATGGAATATCCAGAAATGTTTTAATTTATTACTTGTTTTTTTGTTATTTTGAGAATAATAACTTGGCTGCAGGCAGTTTTACCTGGTGGAGACCAGACAAAATCACTTGAACATGAACCCTCACATTCTACAATGCGCTGTGGGACTTGAGCCCAGTAGCATGTCATTCAGTGTGTTAAAACAATGCAGGTACTGATGATGTGGTTGCTAGGCAACACTAACTGCTTGATTATTTACTGAATAAAAGGAGGTATGCTTGTGTGCTAGTGTGTGTGTGAGTGTCTGTGCATTTTTCTTGCCTCTTGGGGACCTTTTCTCATATAAACACCAACTTTGTCAGGACCAATCATCTTCATGTGGACCAAAGCCTGGTCCTAATGAGGCTAAAAGATCATTTCTGAAGTCCTGAAGATTAGTGGTAAAGTGTAAATTGAAGTTTGGTTAAGGTTAAGGTTAGGCATGAATAAGTTAGGGTTAGGGTTTGGGTTAGGCTGTGTTTGCGTGTGTGTTCGTATGTGTGTGTGTGTATGGGGGTAGTCCATTATTCATGGAAACTGTTATTTTTTTATATTTTGGCAATTCTTTCTCTCGGGAGGAGAGAGGCCATGTGATAGCAGCATTCCCCTGCTTATCAACATGATGCGCTGTAGGACTGACAGAGCTCAAGGCCAGATTGAGAAGTACTTGGGCACTGAATGTGTTTGTGCATGTATGTATTTGTATGGATGAGTGTGAGTGTGTCTGTTACTGCGTGGGTGTATATCCATGTATGAATAGTTTATCTGTTTGCACATACTGTGCATAGTTTAGTACAAAAAAATATCCTGTAACAGGGGTTGAGCATAGTTTAGCGGGTAGAGCACCCGCCCCATGTGTTGAGGCTATAGTCCTCATTGCAGGCGACCCCAGTTCAAATCCCGAGCCGAGCGGTCTTATCTTGCGTGTCATTCCCCTCTCTCTGCCTCCTGTTTCCTGTCTCTCTACACTGTCCTGAACATTAAAGGCAAAAAAGCCCAAAAAAAAAAATATATATATATATATATATATATATATCCTGTAACTGCTACACGTCACCTAAATGGAAGAGAAAGTCAATAAATATAACATAATTGAAACCTTGATTGAAACATCACCTGCTGACTACAATTTTGCTCATAATACTCGGACTAACAGGAAGGGCCGGGGGGTGGCTGTTTTATGTAATGATATTTTTAGCTGTAAATCAGTGTCTTTTAGCAATTATCTGAGTTTTGAATATTAAGGTCTAGTTATTGAATCTGTATCTCCTGTTATGCTTCTTCTTACCATCTATCTTCCTCCTAAACAACGCACAGTTTTCTTTAAGATGTTTGTTAGCTGTTATTTACGATCACAATTGATTTTGGCATTATCATCATATTGAGTGATTTCAGTATTCATGTTGATACTAGAAACAACTCAGATATATCAGTGTCAGTTTTCAAATCAGTTTATTATTATTTGGTTTCAAACATGTCACTGAGTCCACCCACACACTTGACCTTGTGTTTTGCAAAGGTTTTTATATTTCAACAAAAGCTGTTCTAATTTCCCATTATTATTGCTTCTTTTTTATGTAATATGCTCCTTTTGAACCTTGCCATTATGTGATGCCATGGTGGACAATTTTCTCTAATGTTATGTCTCAGATCATTGATCATTTTGCTCCTGCCAAAACTATAAAGTTTTGTGGACCACCAAAAGCACCTTGGAGAAATGGAGAAAAAGTAATGACAGCAAAAATAATCTGCTGGAGAACTGAACAGAGATGGAGAAAAAAACAAATTACAAGTTGATTTCCAGATCTATAGCAAGGCACTCTGCTTTTTAATAAAGATATGAAATCTGCCAGACAGTCCCACTTTCCTCAATTGATTAACAATAATCAGAATAATGCCTTTTCTCTACAATTGACAACCTGATTAATCCCTCTAAATCTACTGCTCATTCTCTCGACAACCAAATGTGATGAATTTTCTTGGGGTTTGTTTCAGGAAAAAAGTCTCTCATGTTAGAGATAATATATTCATTTTTTTGCAGCAATACATCTGGCCCCTTGTCATCCTCACACCAATTTACTGCCATGAGCTCAATGTCTACATTTTCACCTGTTAAATCTGGAGGAAGTAATTCAGTGTCTAACATCTTGCACCTGTTGTCTTGATTCCATCCCTATTAAACTGCTCAAAACTGTATTTCATTGCTTTATAAATTACATAGTAAATATTATTAATAGCTCCCTGCAGACATGGCATTTCACTGCTTCTTATCACTGTTAAAGAAAAACAACCCAGATCCATCTGTAAATTATAATTATAGACCAATCTCCAATATCCCTTTTCAAAGCGAAATATATATAGATATAAAGTAAACAAACAACTTGATGAATATCTTACAATTCACACTATGTACGAGTCGGATTTCAGAGCAACTCATAGCACTGCAACAGCTATCATTAGACTAATTAAATACCTTAAGATCAACAGTGACTCACAGAGAACTTCCATTTTAGTATTGCTACATCTCACTACTGCATTTGACACTGTTAATCAGGTAGTTTTAATGATCTGCTGTATTACAATCACATGGATTAACATTACTACTTTAAAGCTGTTTCCACAACACCTAGACTGTTTACTGTCCTGTCACATCAGCTGACCATTCAATAAAGACATTCAGTCAAAGGGTGTTGCTGTCCGGTAAAAAAACCTCCACAGAGGAAACACCTGTGGTTCCTTGCCCCACTAGGAGCCTCCTTTATCCTCACTTCTTGCCTCCTTGAGGCTCATTTAAGGGACTGAAAGATCCTTGATGGTGGAGGGAGATCAGTTTCTAGGTCAGAGCTGGAGGATGGAGGAGAGAGGATGCGTGGAAGCATAAATTAGTCAAATGAAAAGCACCCATGGTTGTTGGCTTTTCCTGGCTTTTCCCTACAGAAGACATCTGGCAATCAATCATGAGTGATTAGTTTCATGAACACATCTGCACAAATTTGTCCAAAGCTGATGCATTCAAGTCAACTCTGATAACTTATATCATAAAAACTTTATGTTTTTTAACATAATTTCTGAGACCCAATAATTTATTAGCCAGTAAGCAGGGCTTGAGCATCCTCCAGTTGTTTGGGAGGATGTAGCGTTAAATTAATTTTGGGACGAATTTGGGATGAGTTCAGTTGGAGAAAAAAATGGACTGCACAATGTGCTTTACATAAAAATTAAATATAATTGGAAAATTATTCATTTACTCGGTTATTTATTTGTCACAAAGTACTTGGTCATTAAAATATTCACAATGGATCACCTTATATGTGTTATTATTATCTCTCCCACTCTGATATTCATAGTTGGTCATAAAAGTCAGAGATAGGAAATTTATTCACACTTAGCATTGATATATCTGAAATACAGTGAGCTTCTCAGAAACCTTAGCATTATTTTGGATACTGATCTCAGTTTTGAAAATCACATTACCAATATCACCAGAATAGCATTTTATCACTTAAAAATATATATCAAAACATTCATACGTCAAACTGACTCTGAGAAACTGGTTCCTGCATTCATCTGAAGCAGATTAGACTAATGTAACAGTCTGTTTGCAGGATTACCCAAACAGTGAGCAGGACGGCTCCAGCTCATTCAAAATGCAGCAGCCAGTATGTGTATCCTCACATGAACATAAATATTTGAACACATTACTTCGCTGAAATCACTTCATTGGCTCCCAGTACAAAACAGAATCACCTTCAAAATCCTGCTTACAGTCTTTAAAACACTTTAATGGTTTGACTCCTCAGTACATTTATGACTTGATTATAATGTGATCAGGCCTCTCATCACATAAAACAGAAGTCTTGAAGCTGTGGTCCTGACACAAGCTACCTGCTGACCTGAGGCCCAACACAAACTCAAATTCAATTAATTACTATGTGTGTGTAAGTGTGTGTTTATAGGTCAATGGTAGCACACTGTAGTTTTTTTCTACAGTTGGTTACATGTGCAGCTATGTGAAAGGTCAGGGGTTTCTATGTGACTTTGTTGATGTTTTTAGCTTTCTAATTACTGTGTGGTATTTGTAATGTACATTGTGTGTATGCTTTATTGATTCAGTATCTGCAGTTACTCATGCTTATTTTCATATTGCTTAAATTACTTTACTCTCATGTTTATGCTTATATTTTTATATTTTGTTTTTCAATGTAAAGCACATTGAGCTTACCAGTAATGAAATGTGCTAGTTGTTGCTGCGGTTGACCCAAACAAATTGAAAACAGACATTAACTGTTTCTCTTCCTGTACTCCGGGTAAATTAGTGCTGACAGAATCCTCATTGCGTGCCCGTTCCATTTCTGGAGGCAGCAACATTATTAGACATCGCCCATGTCCTAAGTCCCTGCAATTCAACCGGTTTAGGAGAAATGTAGGTCATCATAGAAAACCCACCTCCAAACCCCCCTCCAGCTCAAATCCAACTGACATCTTTGAGGTAAGAGAAGTCTCAGACTGCACACTAATCCTTCCGGTCATACTGAGTTTCAAATTCAATCTCAGTTTTCTCATTATAGGTTTTAGAGATACTGAGACCCCATATTGGTCAAGAGATAGTTCACTTAATCTGATAGGGTTCTACAGTAAGGCCTGTAGAAACCAATGATCCTGAATCCATGGGTTAGGGACATTAACAGCACTGAGCTGGTGATGAAACTCAAAAGGGTGACACTGTTTTGTTTGTGGAGACAGAAAGTGAAAGTGAAGAAATGTACATTATGAGTGTAAGGAAGAGGCAAACAAAAATCACGCTGCATTTATGTACCCTCAAGTGAAAGTTTGCTGAGTGTGAAGCGAAACATAATTTGCTGAAGCTGGCACAGAAATTCACACAGCAAATGTAACCTGTGGCTTGTGCCCTGGGGACAGAAAAACTGTTTATAAATGACAAAAATACTCTCAAGCAAATGGCATAAACACAAAATATGCACACCTACTTATCCAAACACACACACACATGCATACATGTTTTCATTACTACAGTGCTGTGTAGTGCTGTCTGCATATCAAGTCATTGTGATGAAGTTCTGTTCTTTCTATGTGCTTCTCCTGATTATACAGAATTCATTGATTTTTTTTTCTGAGTCCAGTGAGATAGTCTTAAATGTTTAGGGAAAATCCCAGTAATTGTGTGTGTATGTGACAAGAATCTAATTCCATCTCATAACAGACTAAAATCCTCCTCACTCGGGTGAGCAGTAAGATCAATACTGTTGACATGGTAGAAAATAGGTCAGGATGTGTTTGAGTCAAAGCAGCACAGGGAATCAACATATCCAGTACACTGCTGTCTTGTGAGACTCCACAGCCTTGCAACAAAATTGGCCTGAAAGTGGTGTGTTTGGACAAAACCCAAGCATAAAACAGTGACTAATAAAATGTTGACAGGCATAAACCTCTACTTGCACAATCCTGGATAATGCAATGTGCCAGGCTAGTGTTAGTGATGTTTGGTAACCCACATTGCTTGTATCCACTTAATATTTTTCCCAGGCAATTGACCACACACAAACACACACATAAGAGCTCAGCTGCATCTGCACACATGCACACATGCACGTGTGGATGTACATGCACATACACAAACAGTGGTGGGAAAATAACCTTGGGAAACTGGACCGCAGCTCTTATTGCACAACTGTTCAGCGTTAAAAAAAAATGTAGCAGTTGCTCAATTTCATTTGGTTTTGGACACGTTAAAAGTCTCCTAAGTGCTTCCATTTGTTTTTATATTCTCTGGGACTATCAAGTTGTTGGTTCTATGAAGGATTTCTCTTCCCCCTCTCTGTTCAAGCTGTTCAAGGCTCATCTCCAGCAGGGTTCTGACCCATTTAGGCTGTTTTTATGTAAGGCAAATTTAAAGGGAGGTATGATGCACATCAGTAGGATGTTGAGCCTATCCTGACAGGCCAAATGTCTCCCAAAATAAAACATCTAGATTTTCAGCTGGAGTTGATTTAAGTTATGTCCCAAGCAGTAAGAAGCAGAAAGTTGTGTATCACAGTTGGTAATTTGGCACTGTGCTACTGGGTACTAGACCTCACCATGGACCTGTGTGGGCAGATGTGCTGCTCTGATTTGGCTGTAGGCTCACAGTGGTAATCCAGTCTGCAGGGTTGAGATTGAACATGGAAGCAGATCAGAGATCTCTCTCATGCAGATACTTGGGAGGAACATATAAAATGTGAGAGCACAGTGAAATGATTACAGATTCTAGAAAAAAACAATTTAGATTAAACTGGCTTTGGAAAATAGATGAGGGGTGATTTAGGGTTGTATAGGGTTTGTAAAATGAGACATTTTACAAACCCTAAAATGGTTTATAATAATTGCTTATAATAATTGTTTATTTATTTATAAGACAAAGAAACTGACATTATGTATGTATGTATGTATGTATGTATGTATCTATGAATGTATTAATTTAGTGTGTTACAATCCAAAACAATGTTTTAATTATTGTTTGACTGTTTTTTGTAGTAACAATACTGAGTTCAAATAAATTAATTTGTTAATTGCAATTAATAGGTTTCAAATTATAATCTATGCCATCCTCTGGAATCAGACATCTTGCTTGTGACACCATTTATTATGACTTTTTACTTCCTGCATGTATAATTAACAAACACCTTCCACCACAACTCATCTAATATTGTTTAGACAGTAAGTGGATCCTACATATCATGGCTTTAAGAAAGGTACTGTCTTTCCAGTAATTAAAGTCATAAATGTCCAAGTCCTCTTACAAGAGACTTGACCTGTTTGTGATGTGCTAACAGAAGTTAATATCATGAAAGCCGACTTATCTCCAAGAGGATGGCTTGCTGATTAAAGGTGGCTTTTAAGAGAATCCTATGCTGACATTCACCTGTATTGGAGGCTAATACTGTGTTTATAAGCTACCTGACTGACAGCTGACAGCAGCTTAAATGTACACACACAGCACAAACACACACACACACACAAACAAACACACACACACACACACACACACACACACACAGGTCCATGGTTTAGATCCAGACCATGGGTGCACATTGAATAGCACTCCATGGCTGCAAGCCTAGCACGCTTAAGTGCACAGCTATGGATTAGCGGTTTGCCCAGCAGTACCCCTTGATTATGCACTTTGGTGACAACCTGAGCACAACTCCATTATAATTGACCTCCTGTTAAACCAAGCAAGCTCACACTTTCCAATAATGGTAGCTGTGAATAAACCTTTAGGTTCTTTACCTGATGCATTGCCAAGTCACATGGCATTTCACTCTTCAATTACCAGACAGAAGCAGACCTCCTGCTCCTCACACTTTATTATCACTACATGCTCTTTGGGTCTCCCAAATGGCAATTACAGTATCTCACTATGTTCACAGGTGATTCAGCATGAGTTCCATTAGTCTCTTGGTAGAATGCTGTTACATTAGTTCATGCCCCCTGGTCTCTTCCTAAGCCAGTAAATTGACAAATTGGAGAGGACTCTGAATCAAAACTCAAATAAAAAAAGGAAACATCATTTAGTGTAAAACATTTTATTCAGTAGTGTACTTCTGCAGTAGTGTACAATGCTCCTATAAGATATTATATGCTCAGACTGTCATTTTAATTGTGTACAATATTTCTTTATCAGCAACACTGGCAGTGTGGTTTCCAAATCCCATAAATCTCTCTCCATGATACAAGTGACCCATGTCATTGCTTGGCCCTACAGATTGGGTGTGTCAAACCAATCACTGCAACAAGGAAACAAAAAAAAATCAAACAATAAACAAACGTGTATTACTGATCTTTTTATTTCCAATCATATTATTTTTACAGAACTAACAAAATTACCATATTTCGCTAGCTTTCAGTAAATTCAGTTCATTAGAGATACCTTTTGTTTGCTGCTTGTTAAATTACTCAGTGTTATGTGGTTTGGTTGTCCAATCAGGCATTCAGGCATTTCTTACTTTTATTGTCCATTGAGGGAAAGATTGGTTTTATCAGCATTATCAGTATTGACAAATGTCATGCTTTATGTTTGAATCTAAATGTGTTGAGGCAATAATAAATGTTATTTTTTGTGTAGAATTGAAGGGGAGGGTGTTAGTTATCGACACTAATATGTCTTTGCCATTGATGCAGAATAGTAATTCTGCATCCACTAATGAAGCCTGGTACAACAACTGGCTGCTTGTTTATGAATGAGTTGTCAATTTAATTTACATGATGCCCATGTTGAGTCTTCTGTGTTTGATTTTCTGACAACATAGCTCATGAATGCAATGCTTTGTGGCAGCAACTGTTATGAGGCAGAGGTGTTATGGATGGGTCTGAAGCTGTATGCAAGTGGTATCTTTGTCGAAAGATACAGTAATGGTAATCTGCACTTTCAACTAAGGTAACTTAAAAAATAACTGTAACAATAAACTCATTGTTGAATATACACACAATACTAAAAGAAAGAGACTGGAACATGGACAAAATATTAACAATTTACAACTTTACTGTATTTTTCGGTATGGTTTTGGGAAAGCAAAAACAATTCTGTTTCATTGCATTGCATCTGATTTCTTCTTAAGCTTCCCAACATAAACAACAATGGACAAAAATTGTATTTGGAAACATCCCTAGTCCCCATAAAACACCACATAATTCCTGTAAGTGGGTGTGATTTTCATTCATGGGAACTGGATCAGGAAAAAAGATTGGCAACTGCAATATTATGGCTCTAATTCAGTGTAGTTATTCATACAAGGAACTTCTAGATGCAATTTTAAATGTCATGTCATGGCATATTATAGATGCAATTAGGTTTATTATTCTCACTATAGGTTCTAAATGTGCAGTGTGTTATAACACACTGTTCATTCAGTAAGGAAATCACCAATGAGCAATCAAGTTGCCTTTTTGTGAAGTGATTACAATCACCCAGCTATTCCCCACATAAAAATCCATGTCAAAGGAATTTAGATCTCTGGCCGTCATAGGAGGGAGGTTCCTGCGGTGTGTGTTGCTCATCTGTGTGATTGATGATAGGGCCTTGCTCTCTGTGGTCTATGACAGGGCCTCAGTGGACTAGTCCTGTAGCAACTACTCAAATGTGACAAGCAGACCAAGCTGGCAGACCCTGGCCAAGGTGAGAGCAGGACAGATGCGAAGCCTCTCTCCAGAGTATCTGCCACAAAGCACAACCAAACAAACTGCTTAAGGATGCACTTTAGATTCCTCTCCCATCTTGTAGGCATGGTCCGCTTTCCGCTCCTCCAACAGGTCTTTTTCATTTACGTTTTGACACTGGTGTTCTTCACGCTCCCTTGCTGCACTGAGCCCCAGGTCGTCAAGGTTAATCAGTCTGGTTGGTTGTATATGCCAGAATGCATCTGTAATCTCATGGAATTGACCATACATCACACTGAGAATGTTAGGGAAAGCAGGAGCACAGCCTCTCTCAATAACCCAGACCGGACTTGTAATGCGTTTGGACAGACAACGCTCTCCTGTGATTTGCTGTCAAACTTTACAACAATGGAAAGGAGCGTGGGTGGAACTCACGTGAGCCACCTGAGGGGATGGCAATATTCACACCACCAGTCAACCAGGGCCGGCTCCTCCTCTTCACGGCTGAACGGCATCCTAAACATGTCTGCACTGACCTTGTGAGCAGCCATTAAACACCTGGAGGAATTCTTCCCATCTAATTACATTTACCACTGTCAGCCCTTCAGTGGAAACAGAGACTGGTCCCCACAGTGACATTTAAAAAGTGAATGGTGTCATGTGGAGTTCATTATTAATTATTCTGTTATAAATTCTAGTCAAAGGACATTTTTTGGATAATTCTCAAACACAATTTGAATCTTTCAATGTTGAGAGACAATGCATGTACAAAATAACGGTGACATCAGTAGTAAATACATAGATTTAAAATAATGAACACATTTCATGATCAATACTCTACATAGTAGCTCTGCTAATGGTTATGTCTGTATCTCCAGAATGTGTTCTCGATTAATCATATTGCTTGGTATGTCTAAGCAATGTTCAAAACCCAAAGATAATTAACTTAATATCACAGAAGACAAAGACAGGCAATAAATCCTCAAAACTGTGAAACTGGAACTAAGGAATGGTAAGTATTTTTCCATTTTTACCATGTTTTTACTGATTAGGTACAGTAGGTAAAAAAAAGAATATGTGAGATAAGGTGTTTACAGCTCTCTGTGTCCCAGCTTATATGCTCATTTTCCAGCTATCAATTTTTTCGATTTCTAAAAGCTGAAATCATCCTTTCACAGATGGGTTGTGGTATTTATATGCACCAAATCAAACATGAAATAATATTTCAAAATTGATGTCCGTCTAACCACACTCAATATGTGTCTCTTTGATTTCACAATTAAAACAGAAGACCTTGTTCACCTGGAGCTGTGCTGAAAAATCTGCGGTGGGTCTGACAGCGGTGGAGCAATTCCAAATAGGCCTCATGGTTGACTGAACGAAAGGCGTCGGTAATAGCACTTCATTGTAGATAGACAGGATGCTGAGTAGAGTAAGGTGGATGGGGAGGATGGTGGTATTTTGATATCATTCAAAAGCTCAGTCATGACTTTTAAAGCAATTACTATACTGTCATTGTTGAAAATGGGATGTCAAATTCAGATCACTAAAAAGAATTCAATTACACCCAGACCTGACAGGAATGACAATACCTTCTATTGTTAACATATAGTTTGACCGATGCCTTATGTATTTCTCAACACAGTCACATTCAGTTTGTTGAGGCAAATAAAATCTCTGCAGAATGTGAAAGTTATGTTTTTTATATTCTTTGTAGTCTGTCACAAAGTGGATATAATAGATTCAATGTTCATTACTAATGTTAGTATAAAGAATAGGCAACGTAAACCACTCTGGATATGGTTAGATTTAGGAAACTAAATCTTTTCTCAAAAAGTAACTTAACTGTAAACCAGTTTTTGAGTTAGTAAATTATGCATACAGTCACTTTATTACACCATCAGTTGATCCTTGTATACTGCACCCGTTTTTACCTTGTTCTAGGTGTTTTAACATCTATACTGGTATAGATATACCAGTTAAACAGAATGTTAAGTTGCTCTTTAAAACTAAACATTTATTATAAATTAAAGCAAGATTTTAGTTATGTTTATATGAAATTTAAGACAATGTAGCTGAATAGTCAAATATTTCTTTGCATGAATTGAACCTTCTGTCAGAGTTTCAGTTATATAAAATACTGGAGGCGGAAGAATAAAAGCACTCTCTGTATATTGTAATGTTATCTAATGCAACAGCGCTGAAATAAATACTACCTTTGTAAAGGATATAATGCTTAGTGTTTGTTGAGTCATGGAGGTGTCTGTCGACTCAACCCTGGAATAATTTAAGGTATAGTGTTTTTTTTGTGGTGATGTTCTATTAGATTGCATTACATTGTAATATTGTTCCCTTCATTCACCATCCATCCTTGACTTTTATCTCTCAACATCTACTTTTCTTGGCACTATCTACGTCAAACTGCTGATTTCATCTAATTTTGTAAGACCATGGAAGTACTCAAAGGTTTAGAAGCAGTGTCATAGAGCAACAAGTGATGAGAAAAAAATGTGGTATTTGTAATCACATCAGCTGTAAAGTTCCATTACTCAAGAGCAACAGCAGAAACTGGTCAGCGTTGTTGATTTTCCCTTCCTTGTGAGTTTATGCAAATTTTAAAATATTTGATCAAACTGGGGTTCTTTTGGCAAACAAAAATCACAGTAATGGGATTGACCATTGTTCAGAATGCACACATGGACAAGCCATGTGATCACCCCTTATTCAGAGCATGCAGGTTGAGAGCCTGCTCCGAATTCTGCTCTCAGTTGCTGCATCAACCCAACCGGGAGCTCTTAAACAAGTGTGCCCTATGTTTCAGTACTTTCTGACAGAGGAGCCTGACAGCATGAAAAGGCTATTTGTGTTAAAAAAAATCAGACGCTCTGAGGCAGCTTGTTGTGATGAACAAAAATCTATTCCACACTGGCCAAAGCTGATCAGAGTGTTTCACCTTTTTTAATTTTCCATCTGGGTATGTTACATTTAAACACAATGTAGAGTGATACCTGAAGAGGATGAATGTGTTTAAACATAGTTGCTAAAATTACATGCTACTTAAAAACCATGAAATTAAAAAATGTTCCCTAATTTATGCTGTACTGTACTGAAAATGGGTGTCAGGTTTAGGACCTTTGGGAGTATGAGAAGCTCATAAATGAAAGTGACCTCATGAAAAATAGAAACAAGCAAACAACATGTCAGGTTGGTGCTCAAATGAATAATTTAAGTTTATATAATGAACTCCAATCTCTCAACTCTAGCTGAAAAAATCTGCCTGGTTTATGTGTGCTCACAGATTGGCAGAAGAAACTCACAACATCAACTCCCTCAAAGTTTCAACACAAACTGTTTAAATACATGCAATCAGCTTCTCAAGCTCTGTATTGTAATACTTTCAAAACACAGAGTACTGTAAGGCTTTATGTAAAACACAGGTAACCTTAAAGGTCAACATGACCATTAAACTAATATCACTCTTACACTGTGCAAGTTGGAACGTATGTTTTCTGTATTGATGACATTCAGTGAATATAAATAGCCAGTGATGAAAGGGTTACTAAAATTCTCATGTGAAATGCATTATCAGTACAGCAATGGAAGATGGAAAATTTAGCATAACAGTAAAGTACGGAGGAATCCTAAAGAATTGAACAAACTCAGGAACATATTAGTTTGATTGCGTGAACATGGATTGGCCTTTATGGAACCGCTGTAGCCTGATCTCATTTGTTAGGCTCATTCAAGTCAGGTGTTCGACAATTCGCCGCTTTTCTGAGCTTGCTTTATGGAACGGACCCTACGTTGACTGGGCCGTTAGTCTAGCTTTGATGCCTGCTTGCAGTACTTCTATTGTTTTGTGCATTGCTTTCAGTGGCCCCCATGGCAGTCGTTCTTGTGGGGCATTGCCAGACTCTTGCTGCCTAGTGCTTGGAGCAAGCCAAGGCGATGGAAATTCTCCAACGCATCTCAGTCGATAGTACATACTGTATAGGGGTGTGTAAATTGTAAGTAGTGTGTACACAGTGAGTAAGAGAGTAACCACAATAAAATAAACAAAACAATACCATAACGTGACAATGTTAAGACTACAAAGGGCAAAATTGGAGGAAAATGTAATATGTGGCTTATGACTGTGAATTTGTCCTACAGTCAGAATGACTCATGTGATTTGAAGTTATTCACCCTCTAAGGAGACTACCAAAGGGGATATGACCAATTCACTTGCAATTTGAAGTTACTGATGCATTGATGTAAAACAGTATTTTCCCAGAAGATAGGCCTTCATCATACCTCAGTCTCTACAGAAAACGAGTATGAGTAATGAGGATGGATGAGGAGTCGTGCCCTTACTTGGTCTATTCTTATGACTTTTGTTTCTATAAGTTTTTGCATGATAACTTGTTGATCTAGTTTAAAGACAATTACTGAAAGAGCGGGGTCAACCCTTACTTTGAGTGGTCTATGAGCTGATGAACACAGTGCAATTTCTCCACTGGTTTCTAAACTGTTCATACTTCTGATTATTGTCAAATTGTGGTTTCTTGTGCTTGGTTCCTGATTGTTCTAGGAAGACAATACAAACTTCTCCAGTTTTGCGGATGTAAACAGTTCACTGGTTGACAGGAGCCAAGCCTTATGGGACGTACTTCAGCTTACACAGGCTGTGCTTTCTGCCAGTTCTATCACTTTATCACACTTCAGCTGGACAAGCACTGTGTTCCTTGAGTTGGTCGTACAGTCATGTAACTTTTCAGCTTCATCAAAAAAATGTGGTTGTTTTGTACATAATTGCTGTCTAGATCGTAAACAGTGTGCAGATGTCTACAGCTTTTTGTCACAAACAAAATATACTTGGATTAATTATATGTACAATAAAGGTTAATCCACCTACTTGAAGGCTAATTAATCAGAAATCTTGACAAATAAAATAATGCAGAAACCTTTAGGATGCAGAGTTAACTTCTACACAGTTCACAGGAGGGAGATAATAGAGGTGCTAATTCATTAATTCAAAATCTTGACCTTTATTCGAACTGGCACATTACCATGTGCTGATAGCATCCATTCCAAAACATGACCTTATGCTGGTAAATATTTGTCATGAAACTGAAATTGTTTTGAAAGTCATTGGTTAAGATGTGAGAATAGTGCTCATTGATTATTTAAAAAAAACGTAATAGCATTATGCTCTTTGAATAGCTTGGAAAATGTACAAAGTAATGAGCAGTACTTTTATGAAGACTTGTTTCTTGAGTCCAGCTTGTGTTTCTGAGTGAAGGCTGATCGTCCTTCCAGGTGTCATAAAGGCTGAATGGACCAGTGGCTTTGTGCAATGACATGGTGGCCATTTCATGGCACTCCCCAATGGTCAATGACTCTGCTTCATCATTGTTCCACGCCATTGTGCAGCTCTTTATGGGCCCAGCTGCCACCTGTCCTCCATACAGTGTTATCCAGCATGGGAATGGCATTTTACACTGTTCGAGCTACAAATGACAAGCGTTTGACAAGCTATTTGAAACACAACTCTCAACAACTTTTAAAAGAGACACAGCTTGTGTGTGACATTGGTTGAAGGCAGGTGTCAGTATATTTGGTATATCAGTTGCATTGGAAATCTGAAATTGTTGAATAAGGGAGTTAAATCCCTCTTTAGTGATATCCCTCTAGCTCCGCCATTAGCTTGCTGTTAATTTCATGCAGAAGGAGCCACAGTCCTCGACACCCTCCCTGTGTGCAAGCACATAGTGCCTGCATATTAACTGCTGAGTCAAATCAGACATTTACAGAAAAGGGCAAGACATTTGTATTAATGGCTAATTGACATCACATTAGTTTTATGCAGAATACAACACCCACCCAGTCAATAATCACTTATCTGTGCTGAAGCTCAGCAGTAAAATATGAAGGGCTTGAATTTTTTGCCTTCTGTGAAATTCAGAATCAGTAATGTGGTTAGCCTAAGGGTTACTGTTTGACTACCAGTGGATTATTTTCTTTTTCAATATTTAATTTTTTTAATACTATCTAGCTTTCTGTATTATTTGCAGATAGTGAGTCATATGTTGCTGAACATATACTTTGAGTAATCCAAGTATTTAGCATTTTGCTGTGTCATGCCTTTACTTGGTAAAAGCAATGCAGAAGAAATGTGTAGAGATAATTCTGCAGCAAGGTCTTTCTAACTTAGTTTGAGACATATATTTGAATGCATCTGTACTGTGTTTCACAATTATAAATACTGTTAAGTTGTTTTATCATCATGATGTTAAACAATTTTGAGAAATTGCTAATTATGTAAGAATATCACATGGTAAAACATATCTAGTCCTGGAAACCATGTTACTTGAATAGTCCTCCAGCAGTGCAAAATGCCTACCTTTTCATATACCTCATGTCCTATGAGATTGGAGTCCTTAACACAACCCAACTGCATCTCACCCTCTCACTCTTTGCTTATGTCAGCAGGTGATTATATTGCACTCATTACAGTGTTTTTTCCATTCAGCAGTCAATTAGAAGAGCCTCACCTGCTGCCTTGATTGCATGAACAGTGAAAGCTCCACACCAACCTCCATTTACCTTCTCCCATAATGCCTTTTTCATTGTTAGCGTGTCTTCTTAAATGCATATTTGCAATCCTGTCTCCTAGAAATTTTGTTCATATACTACAAAACGTTGCTTTCTGCTAATTTACGTAATTGCTGCCTGCATTATGCTCACAGGAAACATTTTTTTCAAATGGATGAAGGGTTGCATTTGTATATTGCAGTAAAATTGAAGGGAGAAAGAGGTTGGGGTGGATGCACAAGATGTTAGGACTCTGGCATCAGAGAGTCCCACATGTGGTCAGCTTTAGCCAAAACAAACTCTATGGTTAAGGTTAGTGAAAGATTTTTTGCTATCTGACTTTACCCTTTTTGCTTAAATGTTAATTAAAGTCACTGCAGACTTTTTTCTTGATTAAAACCAAAAGCATAATATTTACTTCTCTTAAGTCAGAGCTGTCAGTGCCTAAACATAACTGAATGTCATACTGCAAGATGAGATATTTTGGTGGAAACCAAAATAACTAAGTTATATACAGTATATTAGTATAAATATTTTTGCAACTTTCCAAACATGTTAATTTACATGTTTCTCAGAAAACATAATTCAGCCAGCATTACATTTGTAGCAAAACGTATTTGCTGTTGCAGTTTAGTAGAATACGAACATCATTTTATATATATAATATATATATTTATTTGAAACTCTGACTTTGTCAAGTGTGTGTTGATAAAATTCATACTTTAGGTTCTTTGCACAAAGTAACCATAACATTTCAACAGGGATTTTGCAAGTATTCATCACTCCTCTGTTATTCTAAGGACTGCAGAGTTTCTAAACAGGAGGGGTCGGCCTAACTTTTTGTTTTTTTTGGGTATGCTCCAAACACTGCAGCTATACTGGACACCCAGCACCCTCTACACAGTGAGTTCAAGTTGCTTTTATCAGAGCAGAGGTTTTTAGGTTGCACTAATAGGTTTATGAGGTCCTTTATCCCTTCAGCTTGGCTTTTTGAACAGTAGTATAATGTCACCTGTCATCGGCCGTGAATGTTGACAATGGGCGTACTGCGTTCTTTTTGTTGTTTGTTTTCCTTGTTTTCTCTCAGATCATCACAGGGCTAGGGATGACAGAAATGGTGCATTGTGCTTTATGTGCTGTCTGTAAATCAATTTGCTACTCAAGGCCCTACTACCTACTGTGTGCTATGTACTTTATTTTTTCTCTCAAAAACCTAAAAAGCCATACTTTATTGGTTACAGCGTCTCCCTCAGCTTTCCATTTCATATAATTTTTTAAAGATATTTTCCAACATAACCACAATTCTCATCAAGAACATACAACATCTGTGCACCGTCAAATCAAATACTAGGAGCTGTAACAACAGTGAGACGTGTAAGAAGTGTGGACTTCTGATATTGAGTTAGAAGAAGGGTTTTGTACCGTGTGTAACAGCAAAGCTGTTCTGTCCAGACCTCAGTGGGCCTGTTAGCTTGTTTAGATGGCTGGTCCAGTGAAATGACCCACATTAGGTTGTTAGAAGAATAGCTGTTATGTGCCAAAATGCCCCCAATGGGGATGCATGAACGAATGCATGCACAGCTTTCAATCTGGGCACTAGAAAGTTTTCCAATATTTCATCTGGTCTGTTAGATGTGCCAAGGGCTCAATGAGGGCTTCATTTCACAGCTATGCAACAGCGAAATGTGTTCAGACAAATAAAACATAAAACTATAAACAGCTTTGATTTAGCCAAACCACCGTGTCCTGTATTTGATATTTATTTTGGAAATACTAAAGGATTAACAGTGGTATGATGCAAGAACTGTCAAAATCTGTAAGTCTGTTATTTCAAAATGTCAACAAAATGTTATGTATTTACTGAAAACCAAATATAATCCAACTCCTGGGTGCAAGTTTTCCTGTGTAAACATGACAGAGTCAAAGCACCAAACATTTTCATCTCTATTGTTTTTTTCTTTTTCTTTTTGTAATTACAGTTTTGAAAGTTAAATCCCAGTCGATGCTTTATCTATTCTGACTCAAAATTATTTTTCACTAAATTAATTGCTCCACTCAAACCACAGTTATGGGAATACTCTTAAGCCCTGCCTTTAGAGAGACACTGTGAAGACATGAAGAAAGAATGAATGAAATCCATGTAAGAAAAGACCAAGAAACCATTGAATTGAACTCAAGCATGGAGCCATTCTCATTAAATAACTAGCTCGCCATAACGTGTCTACAGTTGCTGTAATTGCATATGTTCTATGACTTGTTTTTAATATAGAGTGTAATGAATGTGCCAATTATGTTTTCACTATGAAATTATGACGCTGTAATTTGAAGTAACTGGGTGAGTGTACTATATGGTTTACATGGGTTGGCACAGTAATAAGCCTCAAATGCTGACAGTGCATCAGCAGCAAAGCACCATGGCCCTCAGAGAGCCATCAAGCAGAAAATGATAATTAATTAATCATGGAGTATGAGGCAAACTCAGTTCTATTAGTCCTTTGGTAATTCCTTCCCCTCGGCCCCCACACCGACCATAGAGATCATGCCTCTCCAGTAAGACCTTTTTATTCAGAAGCACTTTGGTAAGTTCATTGAAAGCCAGGGGGACAATGAAAATAACCTCTAATGTTTACATTTTTTACCCACAAGGCTAAGCAGTCTGAGGAGATGCCTTTTGTTTTTGTACATAGCAACCACTTTTGTCTTGCAAAAGGCTTCTTTCAAGTGTGGCTCACATACTGCAGGCTGCTGTCATGCTTTTGGTCACTGTCCAAGCCCTTTCCCAATCGTCAAAGCCGGATTCTGCTGAATCATGTCTACTTCATCTCTCTCAAGACTATGCTTACTTCATAAGTGTGGAATTGAGATTCAGCAGATCTTGATTCATAGGCCAACTGGTCGCTCTTTCCCTCCTCAGTTATTAGCACAGGCTGTATGGTTGCACACTGTTATATTAATTGAAAAACATTTCTCTTTTTGCATATGAAACTACTTATTATTGCTGTTATGTCATTATATAATCACTAAAGTAACTTAATTAATGGTAAATAAACTGTAGCTCAAGAGTTCAGATTGTGTTTGAGTAAATTGATTGAATCAAATACTCCCCCAGTCTGTGATCACCTCTCCAACACCCAACACATAAGTGTCTATTATACAAGAGGTAAGTATTGACTTTCATTTTGCAGTGATTAATGGTTACAATTAATGATTAATGATCCCAATTAATCACCTTAATTAACAACTTAATATAAAGTGTAGCTGAAGAGCCCAGCCAATTAAAGTTAAAACTTGCTGTTTAAAAATACATAAGTGCCAAAATGTGTACTTTGTTCTCATCTGAAAAGGTTGCTACATTGAGATTAAAAAATCATCCTGCGGGCGCACAAGTCCTTGCCATATACATACATAGTCAATGTAAAGATCCATAAATTGATTTCTAACTATGTAAAATTGGCTGTCTGGCACTAGCAGCACAGCAATGCACAGAACCTATTACTCATCGGTGGATTTCGTATGCGCAAGCGTGCCTGTGCAATTACAAAGCAAGCCCATAAATTAGTCGCTGAATCTGTCTTAAATCATGAGGGAATGCATCAAATACTATCTCTCCCCATTCAGACGGGTGTCTACACTGTAATAAGGACTGGAATACTGTATTTGAGGGTGTGACAACAGATAATCGACAGCCTCCTGAGGAGAAAGGAAGATGATTCTTTTAGGAGTGGGTGGGAACTGAACTTGAGTGTTTCAATAAGTGATATTTTTGTCTTTGTAGCAGCATGGAGATATCAGAAGTTAAAGCTGTGTTTTGACACCTTAGAACCATACTGTTTTAACTAATAGATTTTTGTACTTATTTTCCATACCTGTTTAGGCTGTTACAGTCTTTGGAGCAGGTTATGTGTAGGTTATAAGCCATGCAGAGATGCAGGGCAGGATCTCAAACAACCCCATAAATGTCATAATTGTCAGATAAAACAATACAATTTTACCATGAACACAACAGCCTGTGGATTCCAAATAAAGCTTTTCAGATCACCCACTTGCATATGCTTTATCACATAATTTCTTA
The DNA here is from genome assembly GCF_027409825.1 of Scomber japonicus. Taxonomy (NCBI): domain Eukaryota; kingdom Metazoa; phylum Chordata; class Actinopteri; order Scombriformes; family Scombridae; genus Scomber; species Scomber japonicus. The sequence continues at coordinate 23,269,046 of NC_070585.1, read as the reverse complement.
CATAAATGTATGCCCCGATTTAACAGGGTGAGTTTACGGCAGGCGTGCTATAACATTTCATTTCTTTCTTGCATAAAGCTATTATTACGGGTATAAAATATAAAGGTAACCACTGGTTATGCAACAACCATGTAAATGAGAAACTATACATCTGTAAATTATATTTGTGAAACTGGTGCCTTTCCAATCGTTTGACATCTAAAATAAGTAAATCTCTATTACTGTGGAAGACAACAGCAGCATGTGCTTTTACTGACTCGGTTGTCCCATGAGGACTGTGAACATTTCCATTTTGCTACAAAACATCTCATCAATGCAGGTCTGTGTGTATGGGTATTTTATAGGTCTGTGGTCTGGCAAGGACAGAGAAATTAGCCTGATCCACATTCATTAACCTCATTTTCATTCTCCACAGCAACAGTGCTGTAGAACTATCTGTCACCACAGCACAAAAATGATGAATTGGTAATCAGTTGAGAGCTGTCAAGAAAGCCCCAGGAATGCAAAATTTACACACTTGTTTGCCCTTGCATTAACCATTTGTAATCAAATCACTATTTATTGTTGGTTCAGTCCGACATGTTTTATGGCCCAGTGTTGTCACATACTGTATAGGCAAGGAGACAATGGTGGCAGCTCTCATTGGAGGCAGGCAGCATTGGATTCTGGGGACAGGTGGGAGGTGGCAGTGTCTCTTTCAAATAACTAGACCTCCCCCCTAAAGCTTAAGATGTGTGTTGGTTGTGATTCATTTTTAATCATCCTCTTAAATTATTCATAATTTTCTTAATGAAAATGGATTGTGTACATAATAAATCAATATGTTTAGCTGCTGTGAAAAAGATTGAAATAAACCTCCAGGTAGAAAGAATATTGGAAATTCTACTTTCTAAAAATTATTCTAAATTAGAGTACAAAAATCAGCAGAGAGTGAAGTCAGACTGCTTATATGCATCCTCAAGAACAATTAAAAGAATGTCAGAGATATCACCGCCTGGGTTAATGCCCGACCTGACCGCTCCATGAGCAGAGAATCCTGAGGAGGAATCAATACAGTGACAGCTGAGCTCCAGAAAATCCAGACTGTATCCTAATTAGGGGGTGGGTGTATACCAAGAATTTCTCTCACCTACCTAATTGTGCTTTAAAGTTCAGACACAGTAAGTGGTTGGATAGCAGAGTGCTTGGGAGGCCAGCCGATGGGTAGTCTACCAACCTGTTGTTAATGGCTCATGTTTTAAAAGGTAATGAGAGCTGGAGTTAAAAGCAGCATTAGCTAAAGGCTAGGTGGAGTTGAGCTATGTGGATTAACTTTTCATTACCTCCTCATTAGGTGGGCCTGGGGATTAGAGAGACCCCTGTATGAAATGAAGCATGAAAATATCCAAATGGGCATGCATAAAGCTAGTTTAGAAGTGGGGAAAGTGGAGGAGTTGAAGTAAATGATTGAGCTTTTAGCCTCTCCCTCGCCTCGCCGCTGAGAATCCCTCTACAGTTTAGTTGACATCGTTTGCTCCCTATTAGCCAATAAGAAGGCTTGTAGGAGCAGAGAAGCCTACCTGTTCCCGAGGAGGTGACTTTGAAAACTAGATTGGGTCATTAAAAGTAGAATAAGAAGGCCATTATATTTCTAACAGCGAAGTTGCCATTTATTTGCATTGTGAAGTCCCTGGTGTAGCAGTTAAATGTCACTTGCCAACTTTAATGAGAGTAAAGTTAGGCAGTGTGGCCAAAGCTGATTAGAGTGTTTTCTATAGCAACTCCTCATCCAATGTGGTGTCCAAAGGAATCATCAACACTTCACACTGAGAGACTACAGGACAATCAGGTCCAGATTTCTTACACCCACCACAGCGAGCACTACTACTTAATTACCCTCAATGAGGAAACGGAAGGCCACTGATATTCAAACTTGCTGTTAGTGTAATGTGGTGTGGCACTGGGATGTGCCATTAAAATAAGTGTGTGAGGGTCTGTCTTTCTGTGTGTGTGTGTGTGTGTGTGTGTGTGTGTGTGTGTGTGTGCTCGATGTTTCCTCCGGTATTTCCAAGATTCATTAAAATGAGGCAAACTGAAGTTCATATCAATATTTTTACTTGTTAGCTGTATTCAAGGACTATTTTTGATTGCACCTGCTTATTGACAGAGAAGCATGGTAGATCTTCATGGGCTGACTGAAATCAGAGGAACTAATGCGCGACCTTGGACTTTCTAGTCGGACTGGTTCTATTACACTCAGTCTGACTGGGTTGGGTAGTTGGGTTGTTTTACTGCTAGGGGTCCGTGGTCTTTGTGTCAGTATGTGCAGAATGATACCTGAGTGAATCTCAATGGATCCAAAGAAATACTGTATCTGCTCAGAGAGCAGCAGGAAATATCTCAAGGAAATCAGTAGCCTGTGTAGAAATGAATGATATTAGATGACAATTAGTTTTAGAAAATATATTCATAGATATTAAATTGATTAGAAGAAGATTATCTTCTATCTGTTGCCTATTTGGTTACAGACTATTATAATGTTGTTGCGGGAGGTAACAGTAGGATTTTAAAAATCTTCGAAGCATGAACTGATTATTTTTGGGATTAGTCTCAATGATTCCGCATTCATTCTTTATTATTGTGACATGTTGTCATTTCTTTTAGTTTGTTAGGATCGCATACAGCAGCAACTCACATGGCTGAAAGGGAATGTAACATTTCTGCTGGACCTGCAGTGAAGTCTGTTTTCAAAAAGGGAAAAAAAAGACTTAAGTAGTGTGGAAGTGGTTTGCTAACATTTATTAACCTTCAGAGAAAAAGAACAGAGGTGCTCTCAACATACTCCATCATCTAGTTACTATACTAACCACGAGACAAGTTGTGTCAGGATCTGATTCAGCTCTGTTGACAATGATTCATCGATCATGACATTGTAAGTTTGCATTACTGTAATTAATCAGAGCAACATGTCCAACCAATGAGAAAAAAGAAAATATATTTTTGCTGTTATTCACAGTTAGGTGGGGCTGTGTGCACCCGTACTGCAAATAATTGAATTTGCTAGAATGTCTGAGTATCTCTTTAAGCAAAAATGACCTATGACTTGTTTTTTATTAGCATCCAAGATAGCAAATAAATATCACATTGATGCATATTATTTTTTTTTTTTAAATCTTCAATGGCATTCCAGCATTTTCAATTATCAGTATGCATTTAAGGCCCATTACAGATAAAAGGATCGAGTGTCATAGCACCTACATGGTATTATAGATCCAGAAATAATGGCTCGATTATTGATTGTTTGATGTGAAAAACAAGTTGTAACCTGCTTTTGTTCCACCATTTCTTCAAGAAACTGATGTGACCATCTAAGAGCAATCAACACCTCTAGCTATATATATATATATAAAGGAACTGTATTCAACGCCTGAACAATTCCATATTCAATCCCGTGGAGTTTTCTTGTCCGTCCCTGTGACCTGTCAAAAGAAGGAAAAGAAAATGTGTGAAAACAACCCTGAGAGGTGTGAATATAATCTGAATTAATGAGGCCAGATAATATGAGGGGAACAGTCTGGAGTGATTGTGGGTGAATTCACATCATTTGGGTAATTAAAGTAACTTACTTTGACATATACCACACGTTTGTGAGCTTCGTATTATTGATAAGTGACAACGGCTGGCCTCAGTGATTGTGTTAATGATCAGTGGTTGTTGTTTATTTCCACTCTCATATTGTAATTTTGATATTGACTGGAAAAGGCAGAGAGACCAGTGATGGGAAGGAAATCTGAACCACCCATCATACCAGTATGATCATTATATCATTATCCTCGATGCTTATTGTGATAATTAGATGTTAGGCATAGTAAGGTTAATGTTCTTTCACCCCCTCTCTCATTGCCATTTATTTAACTGCACAGTCGATCTTGTAGAAAAAAAGAGTAGCTTTTTAAAGATGTTGTTAATACTGGCCCCTGACAAGTTCCCCTTACCACTCGCTCATTGGGATAGCGCACATTCACTGTGACACCATTTCAATGGCTGATTTCCCTTGCTGGCCAATTAAGGAGCAGCACAAAGGAAGTTAGTAGTCGCACTCCTGTTTTCTTTCCCGTTGTGAAATGAATTGATCACTCACAAGCTCAACCGTCCATTTGTGTGACTGTGTGAATCCACCAGCATTAAAATAGTTGTGCTCATCATGGCATTTCAGAGCAACAGCAGAGATAAATGCTCGGATATATAGTACACAGGTGAAAAAAGACAGATGGTTTCATAACGGAGGTTTTTCAAATTGCCAGGAGAGGAACCAAATTCATGAGTGTGACTCAAGCAAAAGCTCACAAGGAGGTCTGATAGTTAATATTCCAAACTGTGAATGCCAATTATCGATCTTTATGCATGTGGATATTTATCATGCATTGTAAACCCCAGGGTAATTAAATGCAAGTGCTATGCTTATGATAGCTATCATCAGTTTCTTTGCCAGAGCGGTCAATCATTCTATTACGGGCCTTGCAGGAACTCTGTATGTTACAAGGCCAGTGGCAATGCAGTGCTTCAGGCAAGCAGAACTAATTAGAAGGTTGCCCAGTGGAATTCTATCACCGCCATGTCCAATCCACCAAGCCCATTTCTGTTTCTCGTCCCAATTTCCATCTTAATTTCAACATGCTGTATGTCTCTGTTTCTCTTAATTCCCCCACCTCTCTCTCCAGGGCCATCGATCACATTTACTTGATATGTAGGCTGAAAAATGTGATGCCACCTTACAATTCAACAGGGAGTATTAGAAGAGAAATTTGTGAATTTATGCTATTCTCCTATGGCTTGGTAGATATGGCAAAAATGTTTCATTCTACTATTGTGAGGATTCTTTTTTTAATTACTTTAAAAATTCCCTGCTGCTATTGGAAATGCCTTTTAGAGTATTTTCTTGCTTGCAGAAATCACACATTGGGGAGAAAATATCTCGGAATCTCAAAATATTATCCCTTCCCTCTCAAAGACATGTCAGCAGGAAGAAAATGTTCATGTCTTTGTGAATGCTTTACTTTATGTTGAAAATATCTGTCATCATTTTTTCAGAGCTTAAGGTGACAGCTTCACACGATTTGTTCAACCAACCAGTGCAAAACTGAAAAAAAATCCATTTACTATGTTAGAAAGCAAATTCTCAAATTTGAGAAGCTGAATCCAGAGAATGCTTGGCTTTGTAACATAATAAATCACTTAAACAATTACTTAATTATCAATACCTAATTAATTTTATGTTGATAGACTAACCAAGCACTTATTACAGTTCTGGTTTTAACTATCTCTCATCCCATCTCTGTTATATTATAAGACACTATAAAGCAACAGAGAAAGCGAGAAATATATTCAAATGCAAACCTTGAGACCAAAGGTTTCCATTGTCTAAGTCATTAAAATTCAATAAATGATAAAATAAAGGGCTGCGAGATATGTTAATATATTACATGTACACTGCACACTTTCAATGAGAATAATATTATGAATTAAAATATTTATTAGGCTCTTGTCCTGAGGTGAACACCTTACTCTGATATAGTGTATCATGTCAATTATTTAAGCAATTAAACACAAGAAGAAATACCATATTAGCATCAGTATCTCAGCTTTATGTACTACACACACTTTTGTTTTGATGTAATGATGTTAAATCTGCAAACTTAAGTTTCAATTGAGTTGCATAACCAGTGTTTATCAAATAAACTATGATCCTACTACATATCAAGGCTTTTTTTGTGTGTGTTTACTGTACATATGCTTCCAGCAATTCTATAGTTGAATGGGTGGCTTTTATGTGTTTGAGCATTATTTTAAACCTATTACTGCACATTATGAATACATTTTCTACTATCTATGATCCACTTTCTTCTCTCATTTAAATAAGGACTAGATACAAGCTGTTACAGATACCTGCCACATTTGTGAACAGTTTCCTTCCAAAAGATCCAGACCTTAACAAACAATACTATGAGGATTTAATCTCCCATTTCATCACACTGATTCTCTTCAAAAACACACACAAACAGCGATATGCCTGCACGTATGCATCTTGATCAATGTTAGATTCACTGCCATGTTACGGCCCAGCCACCCATGAACCGCACATGATAAATTACTACCTCTAGCTAGTCACATGTAAAATTAAAAACATTAAACACAGCACATAGTACAATAATTACACCTCAAGCAAAACTTTTAATAATACACAACCAGTCACCGTATTAACCGTCTCCGAAGTTATGCAGTGGCATTATTGTATTGCAATTTGTATGAGTATTGCATTACTGTGTGGATGTTTGCTTCCACATCTATTAGAGCCAATAATCTTACATTATTTGTTTGTCTTGTCTTTGAAACACAAGCAGATAGAATAAAACAGATGTAGAGGCAAACAGACATACAGACACATAGACCAAATCAGACAGAACACTGAAACTGAGAAGGAAAAGGGAAGGATAAAAAAAAGCTATATTTAGACTGTGTGACATGAGTTGTTTCTGTCAGTGTCAGGACTACAGGCATCCTCTGGGGTTTGGGGATGGTTCTATATACTGCCAAAGATGGATAATTGGTTATTTTGAGTAATTTTATGAACAAAGCTCAGCTGCTGCAGCTCAACCTCAAGTAAACAACACACCTTGGGAATAGCCTCTGTTCAGCCGGCTCGTGTCTGCAGATTCCTGTCTGGATACATGTTTTTGTCTGCCTGACTTAAAGAATAGGCCTAACCCTTTTAGCCTTTATGGAGCTATTTTGATTTCCTCTGATCTACACTTCTGCATCAATAGCAATGTAGATTAGTAATAGAAGAGAAGTTGAAGAGCAGTTTTTGCATTTAGCTTAAATGTGTCAATTTATGTTATTAGATTCCCATATTTAAACAGGAAATGATTGCAGGTCTTAGTGAATGACAACATAAATCATATAGGATATTCAAAATGATCATCAAATTTAGCATTTGTCTAAAAAAGTACACAATATATCTCCCTGTGTTGTAGTAATCCAGCACTGCAGTGTCCCAGTTAGGAAGTTATTGCAGTCTGTTGAGAAACTCATGTTTTCAATTTTAAAAAAGAATGCCTACAGTTTGACATTTTAAACTTATTTTTAGTTGTTGTTTTTTTTCTTCCCCAGTTTATTCTCTGGGGTTTAAGAAATCACTCAAGTCACAAAAAACCACAAACTGATTCAAGCTAGAACATGACAATTGTTATGAAATAACAGCATATTGCACCAATGTATTGTGAACACATTTAATTCATGGACTGGCTAAATGTCATCATATTACCTGAGCTAATTATAATGAATAATGAATAAATAAGCTAATTGAATTAATTATATTGTTAAATAGAACTCTAAGAGGAGCAGGCCAGGAGAATTCAGCAATTATCTTTACATATAAACAGATTTCTCCAGGTATCCCCATACTGTACCTCCCTTCATGAGAAACTCTGTTCCACATGAACATCTGTTAGCACAGCTGGTTTCATCATCTAGATCTTTGTATGATATTATTCACAGTGGAGCCAGGTCTGAAGGGTTGTATTTTTCTCTGGTGTTGGCCTTGGCAAAGTTTCCTTCCTGTGAAGCTATTATCACAAGTAATAAGTAACCAGCTATGACTTTAGAATTAACAGTGATCTCTTTATTACCTTAATGATAAACTGTGGAAGGCAACAAACTCCTCAGTGATCAGAGGCAAGTTAGCTTCATGTGAGTCTCATTTAAGATTTCAAATATACATTTGAGCTCAATCATGATACTTGATGTTGGATCCTTTAATTGTCAATTAAAGTAATTGTAAGTTAAACATTTTTTCTACTCTAAATTAATCCAAAACAATGCAGCCTTACATAAACATCACCAACATTTCAGTGTTTTACATCAGATCATATCAACTTTAGTTCTTTGGCTTTAAATTGAGTTTGTGTATGTATTATGTGGGCATAATAGGAAGACTTTCAAAAAACAGAGGGAAAAGTATTGATTTATTTATTTCAATTATACTTACTCCTCTAAAATTAAATCAACTCTTTGGGGTTTATTGCCATGTAAAACGCATCCAATTGTTGCTTAGAATTCACAATAACTCATTGTATAAATGTCACTGGCAAAACACCAAAATGTCAACAAAAGGAAAACAATCTGACAGAAATTACACTGCTGTTCATGTAAGAGGAAGTATAGTGTCAGTAAACCACTTCAAAGTCTGGTTTAGAGACAGACTGACAACATGAGAACTGAGAAAAACAAATGGTTGCTTTTTTTTTTTGCAAGTCATCTCTAATATTTAGACACCCATCTGTCCAATTTTCTAACTGCATATCTATGCCAGGGTCAAAGTGGTGACACTGCAAGCAGTGCAGCCCAGGCATACTTTATTCTCACTGTGGGAACTTCAGTTTAGCTGTGCCTGGAGCATCTCCAAAGGGAGGCATCCAGGGGAATCCTACCAAGTTCCAAAACAACTGCTCTTTCAGGCTCTTGTTTCTGTGGAGGAGTATCAGTTCAATACTGAGGTCGTCCTGATTTCTTGAAGTCCTCACCTTATTATTCAGACTGAGGCTAGCCACCCTGTGGAGGAACATGTCCTCCATGTAGCCACAGTCTATTTATTTAGGTCTTGACTGGAGGTGAGGTTCAGAGTTCAGAGTGAGATTAGCCAGTTTCTTATGAACAATGCTCTGTGGTTTGTATTACATCATAGTGTTGAATCTGTATCTGGGGGGCAAACTCCAGCTGTGATCGTAGGTGGAGTAAAATTTTGAACTGCAGGCTATTCATTGTGGGAGAGTTTGATTGTGTTTTGTGTTCTTTCATTATAGAGTGGCATCCAGGAGTTAAGAGGGAGAACAACAAATTCATTGTATTGTAAGCTGTTAGCAGCACATGAGGGAGGAGGTTAAACACTGTGCAAACAGACAATTCACTGCTCCATCTTGGCAAAATAGATAATAACCGAAATGACAAATGAAATATATTCAGTAGCAGATATTGGACTGTAGTCAGTTAGCAGCTGTATGTGAGAACAAACACAACATCTGTGCCAGATGCACATCGTACTGTACATACAAGGCCCGATTTATTATCACTGGTCCCTCACTGGCAGCCAGCCTCACTTGCTTTGTAATATTATTATTATAATGTTAACAAAGGAGAAATTTGTTCTAAGAGAGTCTTATGTGATACCGTCATTATGTTAATTAGATCACTCGAGATATGCACTTAGTGTTCTGCAGTATTGATAGAGAGAAGCCAATTAAAGGGACAGAATATCTCAGATAAAGTCTGACCAGTAATGATTACATGTTCATCTGAGCAATTTAACACTATTATATGGATTACTGATTGACTCAGTCTAAACTCCATCATTACAGGCAGATATTTGTGCTTCCTCTTACATTAATTATTCCCATGAAGTTTGGTGTAACATTACAGTATGATTTTGTTATGAACCTACATCTCTGTTTGGTAAAACTTTGTATTTGTATTCATAAATATGCCGCAGCAATACTTTTACATAAATCTGTCTAAGTTTAGCATTGATCCAACACAAGCTTCTCAAAAGCAGTATTTCATATAGGTCTATAGTATTGCATTTCATTGTTACAGTTCCCATCCACTTGCATCCACCCCCAGCAAGTTGCTCTAATCCTCCCACCTATACATTTCTGTGTCATTCTTTTATTTTTTCAGTAAAGTACAATAGTTGAAACTAAAACAGATAACTTATACAAAGTGAATACTCTGTATAAGATATAGGAAATTGATGTCTTGACTTGTGCAATGACACAAGTCTTGATATTAAACACATGTGGCTATTTCATATAAAAATAAGCTGTCACAACTAGGCTACCTGTCACACCTAAGCCAGTCTGTCTATTTTCATTAATCAAAATATGTGATTGACTATTCCAGCAGGGGTTATATCAATCATTCAATAACATTTCAATTTAGATATGTCTTTCCCATATCTACATATTCAGTCAATTAAATATTTTTTTCCCTGAGTTAGGATGAATATATATTCATATGAACATAACGAGGATGTGATTAAATTGACCATCTGCCCAAAAGCATAGTGAAGAGTAATTGCACAATGTACAGTTACACACAGTTCCTTCTGTGTGTCATTGGTCAATATCAGTGTGTCGTTTTATGACAGCATACACCAAGCGGGTATGAGTGATATCACCACAAAGTATAGAATTGAAAAGCTCAGATGAGGATTAGTGCTGTTTTTTTTTTCTTATCCACTACATTTTATTACTTTATGAAATTCATACTGTAGCTGTCACAACCTTTTGATGCAGTAACACTTTTTATAATGCCTTAATATTTCACTTTCAAATGTATACAATCAAGTGTCAGTTCATATGAAAAATTGCAACAAGGATTCAAACATAAAGTGAAATTCATAGCCTAAGTGTACAATAACCTTGAGCTTTAAAAACAGTACACAAGACTTGTTTTCTCCATGACACAATAAGAAATATACTGCATAAATCAACAGATGAAGTCACTGTCCAGCCATCAGTACAGTTTCTGTGTAAAGCTTCTTTAATATATTTAAAATTATTCAAACATTGAATTAATAATATCATTTTACATTTCCTTTTTGTATTTGTTAAAGCAAAGGGCAATTTTTGCATTTTTGTTATTTGCATTTTGTTATTTAAATGGATACCAAATAGAGAAAGTACTGTATCTAAACCAGCTTTAGGTGTTACAAAGACACATTTTTAAACGTATGTTCTATGATACTGAATTCAGTGGGGATAGCTGTCTATAACCAAGCTTCAGTTAATCACAAAACTTCTTTAGCATCTGATGCCCTGGTTTAGTAGCAACATATTGCTGTATCCATGTGGAGGTCAAGTTACCGTATACACTGTAGTTTTGTGGAGGAATGAGCACATAAACGAAGGGTCGCATGCTGTGTTTTTTGGTTGGAGCGGGTGTGAAATGAGCCGCTTACTTTGTTTTTTTCACTAATATTCAGTTACACCTGCTAGTATTCACTATTCATGTTTTATAATACTGAATACCTTTTGAATATTAGAAATATATATATATTTCTAAGCCTCTTACACAAAACATCAATGGCTATAGCCTTGAAGTCAGACTCATATATTAGCTCCTGTACTATATGCCATAGGAATGTAATTGTGTAGACCTCAGATTCATATCTTCAAATTCAACTTTGTGCCTAACCGAAGATTCTGATTCAGACATACAGTACATACTAATAATAATTTTAAACCTTGTGCAAAAATGGAGCACAATTTCAGATCAAATTGCAGGGAGACAAAGACTCTGCTCTCTCCACAATCAAAAGTTCTCCAGTATGATATCACAAACATGACTTTTAATATTTGTTTTACAGCTGAATGCTAATTGGGAACACAGCAAAAATTGCTTCCATGTCAATCAAAAATCTGGTTAGCTATTTGCCTAATTAACTATTGCTGCAACAGGAAAATGTTTCCCTTAGTTCAGGCACTAATGAGTAATAAACTCAACAATTGTACTTTCACTTCAGTATGAGGTTTGGTAGCCCAATGCTAAAAGCCAGTGTGTTCACTATAAAGGAACGACACTGTGCAGTAGTGGCTATTCTGTTAAGTGTTATGCCTTCTCTCCGAGAAAAAATTTCATAAACTGGAGGTAAACAGTAACTACAGTATTAACCCTGGGGAAGATGTGATATTTAGAAAGCAATAACATATAACAGGGGAGGTGTATCTTATACAGTGAGAGTAGATATCTAGGTGGAAATGGGGAAAGAGCCAAATTCACTGAAAATAGAACTTCTGGATATAATACACAGTGCTCAGTCCACTGGCACATAGACTGCTAGGCATCTCATTAGCAACAATTACTGATGAATCAGAAAATTATGCACAAGCACTCAGAACAAAAAAACACTTAAAACTTGCATGCACAGACACATATACACACTCGCACAATTGTAAACACACAAACTGATGCAAACCCCACAAAAAGAAAAAGTAGAGACACACGTAATCTTGCTTTGTCCAATAAGAAGGTTATTCCTATAAGTAATTATGACACTAATTCATTATGAAAGAGAATTAGAGCCTGGCCTCTGCTGTCGCCTAAACTCCAATCAGGCTCTAAATGAGGCAGAAAAAAATGAGCTGAACCCAGTAATGGAGAGACTCTCCAGACATGTTAGTTCCAACACCTGCACATCAGCAATCTACCAGCACACTTTTTGGTACTAAAACCAGCGGAGACAAAGTGAACATACCCCCTTATACACATTGATGTTATGCCTTTATGCACATATAAAGTTACGCAACCCCAACACACTTGTGCTGTACATTTTTAAAATTTAAATCATGGAGTTGTAGTGTCTCTTCAAACTTTTAACCAAGTTATCAATTTAGTGGTTTTATGAAACTATAATTTCATTTTAACCATATAATTTAATTTTTTTTAAAAGTCTATTTAATTACCAAAGTGACTCCGCATGCAAATCTCCAAAAGTCTGTTTTTTGGGGTTTTTTTAGAAAAAATACGACTTAACAACTTATTTCCTATAAAGCAAAAGACTGTAGTCAATTAAAAACTGTGTCTTTGATAATGACTTGGGTCATGGTCGACACAAACAAATAAAAGCTGACCCCAAAAACAGGCCACAGAAAATAATAAGGGTGGATAAACTCCTGGTGCCTGTTATTAAATGTGCATAACAGTTAGACAGAAATAAAGGCCTTTCTCTAATATAAGCCTGCTTCCTATAAAGGCCTCGTACCCTCTACATTTGAGGTAAAACAAGGCCCTGGCCACTTTTTAAGGAAATGCAGTAATGACATCAAATTTTATGAGAACATTTTTGGGAAAAAATGAACTATGTGTATAGAAGTTGTCGTTTCTTTAGCCTTTGCATTTGACTCCTAAACTGACTGTCATGTTGTTATGAGTACCAGTGTTTTGACAATGTTAACATAAAAGTGATAAAATGTACAATCTTATTTGTTTGACACCAAGAGAGACATATTAATTAGAAAACATGATGAAGAGAGGGAAGAACCAGAGAAATATATATTCTTATAAAGAGAAACATGAGGGGAGACAGACACACACACAAGGTGAAAGACACATCAGGTACAATCTATACTGCAAGATGATCCGATACAATTGGAAATTTGATTCCCATATTAAATTCCTGCCAGAGAACAGTCCTATTATGGACAATGAAGTGACCTGAATGTTGCAGTTGCCCTTAACATATCCACTGATCTTTTGTAATGCCATCAGAGCATAAACGGTCACATTTCTGTACATCATCATCAACATCAGCACAGAACATGGCATCTTTTATAAAGTCACAAGACTCTTTGTCGCGATTTAATAACTCAATTAACATAAAAATCTTTCATTATAGTAGTAGTGAAACCATAGGATTATTGGACACCTTGTTGTTTTGAAATGTGATTATGTTGCCAAAAAGACGCCTAATTTTGAATTTGGGGTACATACACATTTGTTGACAATAACCTATATATTGTACACATCTCTACAGAAAAAATATCTTTCAGAATTAGAGATACATAATGACAATGAATTCATATGCAAAACAAGGCACTTGCTGCGTCGTAGCACAATAGGGCTGCAACTAAGGATCATTTTTATCATTGATTAATCTGACTTTTTTTTCTTGATTAACTGATTAGGAATTTGGTCCATAATTGTTGATCACTGTTTCACAAAGCCTTGTTCTGGAATATCAAATATCCTCTGAATAATAGACCACAACCAAAATATATAGATGCAGTTTACTATCATAGAGAACTCAAACAACCAGAAAATACTCTCATTTTAAAGAGCCAAAACCAGTGAATTTTACATTTTTACTTTAAAAATGTCTCAAAATGACTAACCAATTACCAAAATAGTTCTGTTGATATTAACTAATATTTGTCAGTGACATGTCCATAGTCCACCTGCCTATTTAGTTCACATACACCAATGTTTCAAATAACCCTGATCATAATCTTGACATGTCTGCAGGAACAACTTCAAATTGAAGGAGAGACTATTGGCACTGGGACATGACCAGACATCTGTCACATATGATATATAGTGTGTCCAGTGAAGCCTCACTTTTTTCCTTCTTCCATTTCCAGTTAGGATAGAGCTAGCACGCAAGAGGACCATGGCCTTAAAAGAGACTATAAAGGAAAAACACTGCTGAAATATCCTAGAAACCAGCCTTCCTATTTTCTCTATTGTTCTGTGTCAAGGGAAGCATCTTTTCTGGAACTCCTCTCGGCCATATTGTGACAGCTAATTAAGAGGATGATGAGTGCTATGCTCTGATGTGACGGTGAAAAATTAAAGATGAAAGAATAGATTATGTTTCTATTAATATAATTTCAGCTTGCGCTTTCCACACCTCTGTCTCATGGCATACAATCAAAGTTCAAGACAGAGAGGGGAAAACACAAACATTTATTGTAGTGCAATGATTCATTTCTGCACAGTTACATAGAATATATAAAGACCAGACTTGTGAGTATCTAGTCTGTCAATTTTCAAGACACACAATGTGTTTACCGGCATGAAGGCAAGGGCAATTTTGAAATATTAGAATGATATTCAATAACACCTCCATTATGTGTGAGTGGAAGGTGAGAGTATTAGTTCATAAAGAGAAACATCTAAAAAGCAAATCTAGTTATAAAAACAGAAACACTGCCTTTGTTTATTTTTAATGCCAGTTGCAGACTCCTATATTGAAATATGTTTTGCTGTTTTTTGTTTGTTTATTCTAAATGTTATGTTGATACTCAACAAATATATGTGAAACAGTATGTGATTGTGGAGAATATGTATTCCTCAATTACATAGCACTTAGAGCTGTTTTGCTGTTGTGTTGCTTCTGTTATACACACAGGATATTATATATTGTATATCTGTTGCATTTTTTTCATAACATTAAAAACAGGTGAAGCGTGTTTTGAATGTTAACAGAGTGGAAATAAAAGATCTAAGATGTATCATACTTGTACCACTCATTTAACTAACACTGTGACACAAATATCAGGCTTATCGACCTCCAGAACCTCTCAGACTGAAGGAAATGATGAGATTCAATCAAACCTCCAACGAATTGAGGTTGATTAATGGTGGTGGTGTTGTAGCCATTGCAATTATAAGTGAAATCAGATAGACTCCTGCATATTCTCTAGGTGAGGCTACAGGGAAAGAGGAAAAAAATGGCATAAACGCAGTAATTTGCAGTCTTGATGAACTGTAGCCTGGGACACCCATGGATGTATACTGTCTATGAAGAACGCAACATTTAGTACAAATTGGATGGAATACAATGTTCATAATTATTAAATCTTCCTTTCATTCATTTCTCTCTTGCTATGGTAGCGGTGTGAGCTCTAGGGATGGAAACACCAGTCAGTCGCTAGCTTGGCTTCACAGAGAGCGTTTCTATCTTGTTTTTTAGTTGTTGTGTCTCACGAGCGTCTGGCAGAACAGATATATGCCGGTCTCCTGGATCTGCAGGTATGTGCGTTACACATATGGTCTTCAGATGTGTTAACACATAAAGTAACCCTGTTTTAACATGTACACAATCAGATTCTTTTGTATCCTTTTAACGTATCGGAGCGCTGCCAAAACACAGGTGACCTGCACTGAAATACTTTGCATAAATGAATCATATGTAGAAACAAACAGAGGACTGAAGCTGCTGCTGCTGCTCTGCTAACACAGTGCTTTTAACGCAGTGCTGTGTAGACACTGTTAGTCCTATATATATATATAATCCATTATTTGAGATGCATTAGCTGCTTTCTAACATCAGCTTTTTAAGAACAGGTATTTAAACAACATTTTTAGATGGTATGAGTTGACTCAAATCCATCTGGCCTTGGGATTTACATTGGCTTGCTAAGACTGCACAGATGAAAAGAGAAACTGCCCAAGAAAAACCTTGAAGTGCATTTTGTGCATGGTTCATCTATTTATGAGACTTTGCAATGCCGAGATAAACTTTGAAAGTCACTTTCAGTCAAGGCTACCTCCAAATGTTATTTGAGGCTTGGCAGCAGAGTTCCCTGACAGGTTGTGCCCCCGCTGCCCTACTTGCCGCTTGGCCCTCCATTGCTCTGTATGGTGAAAGCACTGCTCAGTACTGGCATGCCTGTGGAGAGGCTGTATGCGGGGGGTGTGGGGTGTTGTTGGTGGTTATGTGTGTTGTGTGTTGTGTGTGGGTTGGGAGGGCTTGGCATGAAACCAATCAAACAGCACTTGTGACTTCCTCTGCCTCAAACAATTCACTTTAAATAAACCATAAAATCTTCCTGCTTATACGACTTTGATTGACTGATGACAGGCAAGGAGGGACAGCAATATTTATACTGCTTGGGCTCCATCAGTATTTCACAGCCAAATATTTTGATGTTTTTAAAAGAGCAATTTCCACCAGATTTATTTACTCATCACTACAAAATATTTAATGACGTTTCAGTGACAGGCTGATGACATTTCAAAATGTAAATAAATAAAATATGCCCTTCACAAGATGATGAAATTATCATAAAATATCAGTGGTAAACGAGGTTATTTTATATGTTTTTTCTGGCTTTCAGAAAATATTTTTGGTTTTTGATTGTTTAGAACAATCAACTGAATGCTAAAATGCTCCCAATATGCCACACCCACTCACATTTTGATCTCAACAATGGAGGATGGCATTATGAGTGCCAACAAGCATTGCTAATCATCTCAGCTACCAGGGCTACTGAACCTTGTTATCAAACCAAAATAGGAAGTGTCACAGCAACATTATTACAGTATGTTACATGATGATACATTACCTATTCACCAGTTGTTTCTGAGTCGGTTCTCCAGATACAGTATCTATCTGCCTGAATTCTCTTATAAAATTGTAACTTTATTGTTTGTCTGAATCATAGGGTACCATCACTCAAGGGGATAGATTGAAGGTGGGGAGTGGGTGCCGGTGTAGTTTGATATCCTTCTTCTGACACTCTCAATGCGCCCACACAAAAACAGGGTGCTTGTCATGTGTGGGCGCTTGTTGACATGTCATCATGGAAGTGCGATTGGTAGCAGGAAGGCAGAGGATATATACATGTTAGATGATGCCAAAACTGGTCTTTTGAGCCACCAGTCACAGATTGTCTTGGATTTACTGTGTGTCTGAGCTTCATTCAGAAGACAGCTTTAGTAATTGTTTGCCTTGGCAATTGCTTTAATTAAGGCCAGTAGCCTATGCTATAATTGTGTTACATTACAGTGCAATCATTGTTCAAATAATGAGGAAATATTCAGCGGTACAGGAAAGAGAATATAATAATATGTCATATATCAAGGTTTGAACCATCTATGTGACCATATAAAAATAGTGTAATACTGTCAGTGCAAAGCTTTTTAGGTAGTGAAAATCCATCAGAATACATTCTGATTATATCTTGTTTTTTACATTCACTGCATCATTTAAAGCGACTGTTACCTTTCTTGCATTTCACACAGCACTTTGAAAAAACTTGAACAGCAACAACCCCTCCTCTCTCCTATGTCCCACCCCCACCCACCTCCTGCGAACACGGACTACAATAGTTTTCTGATATAGATTTATTTTTCCCCCATGGGAGCGTCTGGAGGTGGAAGCCATGGCCCGCTTTTGTCGGTCATTGTCAGTCGCTATTGTCTGTTTACGGCTATCTCCGTGTATCATGGATGTATTATAATGCCGTGGACCCACAACAGACTCTCTTCTGGGTGGGGGTGTGCGTGCAATTATCGGTCAATCATATCATTCGGACCAAATGATATGATTGGTCAGAGTTTTCACAGGATATTATGAGAATGGTAGTAGTTTCTATGTCTGGTGGATCTCTCAACATTTTAGAGTGTCATTACCTTATTAATAGCATTTTAACCGAAACAAAAAAAAGTGTAAAAATGTAAAGGTAAGGGTAGCTTTAATTAAAATAGTAAATGAGACAATTGTTTTATCATTAATGCAACGTTCACCAGGAAAATGAAAAGGTAAAAGAGGTGCACATTTACAGGTCTATATTTTAACATGGAGCTCCACTGGAATATCTCCTGCATGATTCACAAAACCAAACAGCCCCTGATGTCAGCATCTGTCTGAAACAGGCCGTGTTTGCTCCTGTCTCTTTAAGGCCCCCCTCCCGAGAAGCCTGCTGAGTTCTGATTAGCCGACTCTCGGAAGCTGTTTCAGCAGACATCTGCTGGTTGCATAGGCTACGTCAACAAACCATGAAATAAACTATACTAGTAGGATTTTGCAACTTTTTATCCTTCTTTACTTGAAATGACAACTTCTCAAATACATCAATTACATGTTGGAGATTAAATCTGATTCGCAATATGAAATTAGGCAATGCAACACACCTTAGCAACAAAGTCTACAAAACAGATAGTAGTTTACGGACATTTGCTACGAGCCAATGCCAGCTCGTGGGCAAGATAGACAAAAACTGTTACAAACAAATCTTTCAGAGCAGGTTGAAGGCTGGGCTTTTGACTTGCAGGCAGCATTTTTACATACGTTAACCTCAAGTTTTGGAACTGACCATGCTTAACATACATAAAATTATAATAAGAGAACACCAGACAAAGTGTAGCATGCCCCATTTAAGTTAAAACTAGAGTGAACTAAAATACACTAAGTGTGAAATGCAATACCAAAAACCAACAATGGTTATATTACACATTCATACATATTTAAAAGCACACATCACATGCTTACATATTCGCTGCACATGCACATTCGCATACTGGCACAGAGTGAGCACCTGCTGGGAATGTCTGTGGGTCTGGACATGACCCTGTCACAAGTCTTCAGGAGATTAATTTCCCAAGCCTGTTTTCATAGATAAAAACTGAGACGGAATTAGAAACTTGAGACGAAGGGAGCAAATCTGAAAATGATATACATTTCAAAGGGATTAAATAAATCAGCACATTTCTCAGTTCCTTCATTTGTCCTTTGTTTCAAGCCAGGATTTCTGTAGGAAAAATAGCTATGTCAGAATGTATGAAGTTGCCATAAGAATTACCACCGGTAGACATTGTCGATGCAAAGTGAAGGCACGGACTCCAGGCAATGGTAATCAGGTGAAAAAAAAACCCTCCTGAGTAATTTATCCTCCAAAGTAATTTCAGTATTTATGGGATTCACCTTCAAAATGTAATGTGGCATGCAGGTAGAAAAAACATGGAAAATGAGAAATCCAGTGAGAATGAGAGTGAGGGAGAGCCGGAGAAAAAAAGGGAGACAGGGAGAGAGAGAAATCCAAAGTGGGAGTCATAAAGTAAGTCATCTCTACAGTCTGCCATCCAGACAGGTCCCTTGTGACCTCCACCACCAGTGCCCTACGTCCTTCACATCTGACAAAGTTGGGAGGACACACTGGAAATATGAGGCAGTCTAAGCCACCTCTATATTTGAATTTACTTATAATGTCTCTGTCTGGATAAGAGCATCTGTTAAATGACTGAATAGTAAATTGTGTGCTTAGGACAGCAGACTAGCAGGGTAGATAAAGGAGCTTTGTCTTAGTTACATTTCAGCAGGTAGCAGCATGGCTTAGACTGCCAACAGGTTTTGCTACTGTGCAAGCCTAATGGTGGATGACTGAGGGGAGGAGAGGGAGTCGCTTGGAGAAGAGATGCGATTTTCCACTTGTCCAAGCAGTTTTCTGTGAAATCACACGACTCTCCTTGCACTTTGTTCAAATAATTTGTTGCACTGTCTGCAGATTTTGGAATATAAATTATTTGTCAAAATTTGCCAATTATAAATTAGATAATAGAGATTGCACGTCTTTGGCTGAAAATAATGTGTTCCTGCCAGCTTTTTAAAATAATGCCTCAAAGTTGTTGTGGTGTTTCTATCATCAAATGACAAGGGACAGGAAGGTGGATTAAGTGGATAGGTTGAAAGGCTTAAAATGGAGCTTAAGTTATATATTTGATTCAATCTTGTTAATTGTCTAGAAGAAAATACATGCCTGTTTAACTAAACAAGAACTGTTAATGTGTCATTTATGATGGCTTATTTTTTGCCTTCCTTTTGATTTCAAATTAAAGAAAACAATTTGTCTTCTAAAGTATCAATAACAGTTAATTGCATTCATGTTTTGTACCTCTGCTATCTACAAAATATGGAGAAGTATTGATAAGAGTATCATTAAGTATTAATAAACAGTACTGTATATACACAGTATCAATAATAACAAGCCCCAACCCAAACAGACTGTACAGTGTATGTTGGCCTTAAATATAGACATTCTGAGGTGAGTGTTGGTGCGGAATCAAAAAAGAAAAACAGTTTTTTTATTTATTTATTTATTTTTTACTTCTGTGGGTTGTGTGTTAGTACTTGAACACTATCCAAAACAGTTTTCTTGCAGCTGATCAGAATTCTTGGCTTGCCTTGCTCTTCCTTCAAACCTTCTATTTAAGGATTGCACCCCCTCCGAGCTATTGTACCAGTGCCACTGTGCTAATCAATCACAGACCACGCTGTGTGTGGTAGTGTATGTGTGTGTGTGCGTGCATGCTTGCACATCCGTGAAGGGGTGTTTAGCTGATGCTATTCGAATGATTATGAGTCCTTAAACATCAAGCCTATTGCCAAATTGCCCCTGACAAGGAAATATGTTGTTAGCTAAGATAATGTGCTGCCCATTATTTTAGGCTATAGTGCTCTGCCAGAAAGCAGGATTATTCAGAGCTTCCAGGGCGGCGGCAGCTGCACGCTTAGAGATACACAGAGCTGAAACAGGGAGTATCTCCACCATTATGTTGCCAGTTATGGAGACAAGAAAGAAAATTGTAGGTTATACCTACAGGCAAAAAGAAATGCCTCTTTGCACCCTAGCATATATAGTATCTAGAATTGCAACAGTTGTTGCAGCTGTATTTCTAGGAATTACTCATTAAATTATTGCTGTGAAATTAGCCGCAATGACACCCTCTTGGGGTTTAAAGAATAACTTTTACACAAGGTGCAGTAACTACATTTGCTTTGTGCTTTCATGTCGTCCAATTTGGGAGTTCTCCAGCTTCATTTTCATCTAAATCTAAGACTGGTAAATTCCATATTGAAATCAGTGGGAGGAAAATGTAATATGTGCCAATAAAATCCAATATCACTATTACACTCCATTTGAAAAAAGAAAAAAGCCTTCCTGGGTTAACTGTACTTTTATCACACTTTTATTGCCCTTTTTGTGTTTCTACATTCTCTATTTTTTGACATAAAAGTTACATATCTCTCAAGATGTCTGACTTCTTATCTATCAAGGCAATGAAAATGTAAAACATGTTTCCTCAGCGGAATAACTTATTTTTAAACATAAGCTTGAATATATTACCTATATAGATGCTGGAAACAATATTGTTACATATTTAAATGTATTTGAGACATCGAAAAATGTAAACTAGTTGTATCACTTACAGTTTGTTGAGGCTTAAGTAGCATTTCATCTTAAACAAGGGTCTTTAAACATATACAGTAGATGATAATAAATATTATCATACAACATGTAAATGTTTGTCTAAGGAATGAACTGCAACAAAAATCTGAATCTGTAGGCAATGGGACAATATTTAGTTAGTTATCAGAAGCAGTGTGTTCTGTTTGTTGTCCGAATTGTATTGACCAGTTGTATTTAAGTGGGTTTTGGTTGCATTCAGGTCAGTGTGGAATGCATCAGTCTAAATGGAATCTCTTTTTTTTATTGTTTTTAATATCTGCATTTATATGCAAATATGTTTAAAGAGAATAGCCACAATTTTGGAATGGAAGAGGAAGTTTTGACTTGGATATTCATTATCCGGATATCCGCTGGCTACATTGGAAGCCCCAAAACACTGGCTGTTGCCCCCAGAAACTAAATGATTGAAGTGCCGACTGATAAATTAGTATCACATTTGTAAATCAATGTTATGCCTTATCTCTTCATGTTCTTTGATATGTATTCGTTTTAATTATCTGATGAAGCTCAGGAGCTTCTTGAGGAAACGATGCTGTACTGCAGCTTCAATTTAAAATTGGTTCTTTTCCCTTTCCTGTTATTAGCACTGTAGTGCTTACTTATGTGCAGTGCAGTATCAAATTTGACGGAGATATTCATTGTACCCAGTGGATGAAGGTGTTTCAGACAGAAGGCAAAGCAAATTTGTATCTATTTGATTGCTGGACTGTTTGTTTTCATTTGCCTTGAACAGCCTAAAAAACAACTGTAAATCAACAAAGTAGATACATAAAATTGTTTGCTTAAGTTGAAACATTTTCATCTCACATTAATATTTACTCTGCCCTAGGGGGCTTCTTACATGTTTACATTGATATTATATGCTCTTGCACCACTTCTAAAAATTGCTTTGTATTATGCCAGAACACACAGTTCAGTCAGGAACACTCTCATCGTAGATCAAACCATTTATTGCACCAAATGGAGAGTGGACCAAAAGCAATACATGAATTGCATATAGACCCTAGAGCCATGATGGGACCCTGAACAAGAAAGGTGGAGGCTTGGGTGGTGGAGGCAAGTTTTACCAGCAGCAGTGTGAGCAACGGTGAAGCAAGATCAGTGTAGGTGGGAGTCATATTTAAATGGACCGCCATGTGGTGAGAATGGCTGTGATTGGTGTGTGACTGATAAAGTATGTGTGGCTGTCAGTTGATGATTCACATATATTACATACATATTTTCTCTTACTCCATCATCAGGTCCTCTTGACCAAAAGTGCTTCAGAAGTGATCAGTAGAATTTTAAAATCAATGTCAAACACAGGCAGCAGTGTTCTGAACCAGTTGGAGTCAGTGAACGAAGCTCTGACTGATGCTGGCATGAAGCGCATTGCAGTAGTCGAGGAGGGAGAAAATAAATGAGCGCCAGACCTTAAGTAAGTCAGTATGGGACAGGAATGATCTGATTTTTGAGTTTTTTGTTGAAAGGAGCATGACTGGATGACATTATTCACTTGAAATTACACATAAAACTAATAACTAATATTTCTAACAGATTGCTTAATGTTTTTGTAGGATCAATAACTGTGACCTACTCATTGGTTACACAGGATGATCTGGCTTAGAGAAGGCATGTATATTGAATACAGCAGTGAGCCAAGGATAGAGCCTTGAGAAATGCCACTATTAAAATGGGCAACAGAGGAACAGGCAAGATACATTTGTATAAGAGTTGTATGAACAAAGTAGTTGTAGAGCAGTTCCCTTAAGACCAACCCAGGTTCTTTAGATGGTGCAGGCGAATGGAGAGGTGGATCGTCTCAAAGGCAGCGCTCAAATCCAAAAGCGCCAGGACGTGCAGTCACCCCTGTCAGCTGTCAAGAGTTGATCATTAGAAACCTTCATGAGGGCTCTCTGTGCTTTGGCAAGCCCTAAAACCTAAAAAATTAAAAACTACGTATCATTACTATTCATGAAAAATATTGTGTTGAAATAAATTTCATAAGCACCTTAGATAAAAAGAATGATTTAAAAATTGGTCTGTAATTATTGAATAATATGGGATCCAAATTAGACTTTTCCAGTAATGTTTAAATGATTGCATATTTAAAACTAAATTACCAGAAGTTAGAGAACTGTTAATGATGAAAAGAATTAAATGACCAACAGAGGGGAATATCTCCATTAGTACCTTAATTGGGAAAATATCTACACCACAGAGCTAAGACACTGCAATGTAGTGTTGGGATGTTAATGGTTTCAAACTGGGGAAGTTAAGTGAGACTATTGTTGAAGGTGGGTAGATTTCATGGATGAGGTGAAATTTGTCCTCCCAGTAAAACCAGTAGTGAATTTCTCTGGTCAGTCATTTTCATGTGCAAGATCTATACTGTATGAACCATTGAGAACAGAATTGATTACACTGAATACGATTTTGGGGTTGTGATTGTTTTTCAGACATTATATCAGAAAAATATGCTGATCTTGCATTTTCACTGCTTTCTGGTAGTTTGTCATATATTCCTTTTTGAGTATGGTGGGGTAACTGCAGAAATGGTTAGTTTCCATTTTCATTCCAATTTCCTGCACTGTCGTTTCAGTGATCGAGTGTGATCATTTAGCCAGCGGAGGGTGTTTAATTTTGCCTTTCTGATTTTCAGTGGAGCAATATGTTCAAGAGTGGAACATCAGTGACTCTTAAAAGGAGGTTAATAGGTTTTTTAGATAGTGTGGAGAAGTTGTAGTAGGAAAAGACCAGTTGCAAAAAGCATCACTGAATTTGGACTGACCTGTCAATTTGAGATGTTTCAATCCATTCATGATTTTTACCAGTGTATGCATTGGGTGAGAGGTGGGATACACCTTGGAAAGGTCTCTAGTCTATCACGTGGCTGAACTTAACAGCCATGTTTCATATGCCTGTGGTACACATTTGGTTTTGGTTTACATTTGGATAACTACTTGCACAAGTAATAATGGTATTGTCAGGTTTTGACTTTGAAAAGCAATTTAGCTTTTAACAACCATAGTAAATAGTCTCAGCTTGATATCAATTATCGCATATTGAACAATATTTTTTTTAACTTACTTTCTCTAACATTCTAACATCTTCATAATAAATGGAAGACATTATACATGGCTAAATTATAAAATGTGGCTGCCAATACTAGTAATGAATTACCTTACGCCATGACATGCATGCTGTAGCGTCAAGTATTGATTGAAAACTTGCACTAAATGTACCCAAGCCTTGCACCAGGATAATATCATGGATGGATGTCAGGGAGAAGGTCTACAGAGCTGCCGGTGGTTGTAGCAATTAAAGTAGTTTGTGTTTTGTGGAGAACTGTACAAATAGATGGTCAATAGATGACAATAAATAAATGGGAACACAGCAGCTGAGACCATTCCTACATCAGAGCTTGCCATGAATAAGGCTGTGTCTGGAAGACTAACACAACAGATGCGTTGTACAGCACCTGGCTGATGCATCCCACAAATACATCATTTAATCACTGACCCTTTGGCTCTGAGAGAGAAAGAGAGAGAGAGAAAGAGAGATGCAGGGACTGAAAAAAAACCCGCCTCAAAATGAATTCTGAATCCATGATATGTCATATGAAGCTTTAATTTTAGAATCCTCATGAAGCAAAATGACCAAATGTATTACCAGCCAAGACTAATCCTTTTCATATAAATCCCTACATCTCCCACTTTGTCTTGTTATAAGAGGCCCTGAGTGTCTACTGGATGCCACTTAAGCTCTTTCTTTTTCCCTGAAACGCATCAAATACTATGGGTGAGAGACAGTCTCACCCATCATGATCAATGTCTCCATGTGACTATCACATCATTGGAAAGCAGAAACCTGCTCACCTTACTTGTAATTCTCACTGAAGCAGAAAATAAGGGGAAAACATAGCCTGAACATTACCGACTATAAACCTATATTGGAAAGTCAAGTAAAACGATAAACATCAACAAAATAGACAGCACATGTCATGGATTGTGCACAGCAACCTTTTAGATGATGTCATCCACCCCTTCAGGCAGACAGCATACTCTGTGCTCCATTTCTGGTCAAATCCTGCTGGGCACATTTGTAAGTCCCATTATATTTCTTCAAACTACCTCAGTTCAATTATATTTGAGTAAAATATGATTGTTTGAAAGAAGGTTTCAACAGACAAGACAAAAGTAGGATTTAAAAAAAAAAAAAAGGACAGGTGCCAAAAAATTAAGTAAGACAGTCATATAACTAAATCCTCTGGAGTAAAATGCTTTGGCAGGGAGTGTTGGATTGCTGGGGTTAGGAGAAGATTATGTTTGCTGAGTGGCACGACAGCTAGCTTGTTAGCATGTTTAGCCTCTAGGAAGGGCAATATCTGGTATTGCATCCATAAAGTGACTAGAATTACCCCACCAAGTATACAGTTGGTATATACACACACACACACACACACACACACACACACACACACACACACACACACACACACACACACATATATATATATATACATACATACAAACTAATTGACAGCATTAATTATGTCATGAAAAGTGATGGTATGATATTTATGTAGAATCCACAATCAAGTACAAGTGTAAACAAACATTTTTCTTCTTATTCTAGATATTGTATCAGAAATACCCCGGAAAACTATGTCCTCTGCCTCACCAACAACACAAAACACAGGCAGATTTTTCCATACACTGAAGCTGGCTCGGTATTGTTAACCTCAGGTCCTGGGTCAGTGTCATCCTGGATTTGCTATTTTCAATTACCTTTTATCAGTGTATGTCCTTGTAAATAAAACAGCACATAGCTTCACTTACTGGGAGGAGTTTGGGCCAGTTAGAAGCATCATTTACTCCTGCTAGTGTCATGGTCATAGATTGTGAGTTGATTGGTATTGAATGGTTGCCAAGCTTTTAGAGAGCTGATCTAATATAAACACCGAGAAGAAGAGAATAGTTAAGTTTCTTTCTGCATCTACTTGGACCCAAGGAGAGGGTTATTTCATGATTTTGACAACGGCATAACTATTCATAAAATTCAGGTTGAATATGCGTCTCTGTTTCCTGTTTTCTGATGAATGTCTGTTAATCAACGGTTACATTGACAGCTTTCTGAGCAGAGGTATTGCTCCTTGAACTGCCAAACTGCAAAATAAAACTTTAAAAATTAGCCTATAATGAGGAATGTCAAATAGTTATACCACCACTGTAACTTTACTAGGGCTGCAACAAATAGCTGACTTATTGCCTAACAATTATGTTCATTAATTGCACATCAAAATGTTTTAAATCCAAAAGGTGATATTTTCAGTCTTGTTTTGCGTGACCAACACCTGAAAATACCCACTTTATTCTCACACATTATAAATAAAAGCAACAAATACTCGCAATTAAGAGGTGGTAATTAAGGAAGGTTTAATCATGTCAGCTCTAAATCTTAATAAATGTTCAATAAGCTGGGCATTTTCCTACCTGAGACTATACTTGAAATTTGACTATGCTCTAACTGAGTGGTCTTGAAAAAATAAAAAACAACTTGAAAAAAGGACACTGACATGCAAATGCATTATTGATATATGATTTTTTTTTTTAAATATTGAAGTTAGTTTGTGTTTGTGCTTGAAAATAAACAAAAGCCAATCCCACAGACACTTTGCTTAAAGCTTTCTGATCTTTTATAGAACATGATGATAACAAGTTAAATCGCAATAGCAGTTTTGGTATAATTACTATGAATAATAAGCAAAAGTAGAAAACCAAGCTGCTGCATGAAGAAGCTGAATATACATTATGTGTTGTTTGCCTGTCTTCAACAAATGATGAACTGGATGCACACAATATGTACTGCAAAACCCATTTTAAGAGGAATCATAATATTTGAGGATAAAGATCAACTCGAACACTGCTGGTTAAACAACAAGTTGATTTATCAATGAAACGCAATAATCACAGAAAATTACTTTGTTCGGCTGTCAGAGATAAAAACATAAGTATTGGGAGACATTACATGAATTGTAATGATGATAAATCCATCATATTTCCATCTTTATATATTGTCAGTAGGCTATGTCTGTGTGCACTGAAATATCTACACTGCCTATATACTATATATAATCCACCACAGGATTAGCACCCTATAGAAGGGGTTACTGTACATTTTAGTAAAAGCCCATATGGCTGTGAGAGGCCAAGAACATTTAATCACACATTTTGGCTCATAATCTAATCATCAACTGGGCGTGGTGTCTGATTTTTTTCCTATGTAGTCAAATGAGGCCAGTGCAATCAGCCCTGACAGATTTAGAGCATGTTATAAGCCCTGTTTGTCACAGGCTGTACCTGCCACTCAACCAGCAACAGAGAGAAAGAGAACAGGAGAAAGAAAAAAGACCATTTTGTCATTTTCCTTTTGAATATCTTTAGGTAACCTGAAAAGAAGTAATTTTAGGCCCCCCTGGGGCTTAAACGTTGTGCCTTGATTTTGTTGAAAAGCACTGCAACCCACAGAAAAAGACTGGACTAATTCCATAGTTTTTGCTAATTGCTTATAATTGCCACCCAAACTTTATATAAGTGGCAACTGAAACCTTAATGATAGGTTTGCTCAATTTGAATGAGCTGAAGAGTCAAATTGTTACATAATCAAGATGTGTTTGTTCAGTACCTCAGCTTTTTAAAGAAATCTGGAAAATATGTATTTATGATATCTTCCCCTTTATGCAGGTGTGAAATTGACGAATCATTACCCACACCTGCATCTCCACATTGTGTTGGGTTACTACAGTATACCATGCCTTCTCCAGGTTCTATACCACTGTTTGGTCTGCGTAATTGAAGAGAAGCCAGAAGCCAAGCTAGACAATAAAGAGCTTTTTCCCCCCCCCCCATGCATTTGCACACCTGCATGCTACTTTCTAAATAAAACAGCTTTAAGTAATCGTATTACAATTTTAGTCTTTCTGACCCAAAGTAGGTCAGTCTTTCCTGACAAAACCTCAAATAATTTGAATCTTTCAGAGCTCTCTTGATTGCCTAATTTGAACAGACATGGACTGACACAGCAGGTGATGACTTCAGTGTATGGGTGCTTCAAAAAAAGAGCAGGTTTGAAAACAAATCAAATCAAATCAAATCAACAAATCAGAAGCTTCCAATCCTATTCATTTTCAAGGTGAGACATCAGATGGGGAATATTTGTTCTTGTTAACAAAAAAAAAAGAAAAAGAAAAATAAGAAAAGGCCTGTGTTCTTTGTGCAACATAGTAAGCTGGCAATGATGATAAAAAACATTTGTTTATGCTTTGACATTTTATGGTTGCCATGATAATGCATACCCATGTATTCACATTAAACAATACAGTCATCATTTGGAAACATGTATAATAATGGTAAATAAAACAGCATTGTGCATTTCCAACTGAATTTTGTTGTTTTTGTTAGTGATAATTTAAACCTTCAAAAAAATCATCTCATTGAATGTTTCATAATAAAGTCAATGAGACAAATGGATGTTTCTATGGGTGTTTAAAGTATATAGGAATTAAGGGAAAGGAGCAAGGTGTAGGGTGTAGTCCAGTCCTCTGCCTGTTTCTCAAATTTTCTCCACATAATCACCTGGAACAGGATTAGTTCAGGGGCTCAGGGTCTGCCACTAGGTCCTAAATATGTTTGCCAAATGCCCCAGCTGGCCTTCCCCATTATTTGGACCAGGTACTGCAAAGTCCCCCTACCCCCCAAGAGCATGCCATGCCTCCATCTTTTTCTGCATCCTCTCATCCATCCACCCACCCACCCACCCACGTCCATCTACAACACTGACTATTCATTATGTCTCCCTATGCATTTTGGTCCAATTAAGTGTCTTGTTTCTTCTGAACTGTGTTTAGCAATGCTTGATGTCACTGCAATAAAAATTGTAATTTGACATTTAAATAGACAGACAGACATACGGACAGGCTGACACTGTGTTCCACCAGTAAATGCTGCTCCAGTATTGCATTCATGGGTATCTCTGACTACGTGCATTTTGCTTCTTGTAGTGTCATCATTTCTGGATTGAAGGTTTTAAAAAACTGCATTTTTTGTATTTTGTAAATGACTGCGCTTTGCAAAGCAGGAAGCAAGCTAGCCAAGAGTTGCAAACACAGCTAGAGGGTCAATACTGAAATGTTGCAAATGAAGCATATTTGAGGGGGGGGGGGGAACATAACATTTCTAAAAATATATGACTGTACATTTGACTCATAATTTTACAAACCAAATTAACTAATCGGTTCTATTTTCTCTTGTATATTATTTCTACATCTTTTCGATGGGAACAATCTTAATGGACATAATTCACAGACATTTCATTGTATGTACTGCATTTAAGAATCAATTACTAAAAATATTGCACACTGAAAATATCATACCTTGCCACTGTGTAAGTTCAAGTGATATGAAATTTAACCCTGTTTTCTTGCTAACCTTTCAAAGCCCTCAAAATCTAATTATAGCTCACCAAGAAGCTTTAGTAAGGAGAAACGGTTTCCAATTATGCAAGTTAGTTTGATTCTAAAATTGAGTGAGCTTCAGCTTTTTTCAGCATTAGTTATATTTCCTAAAAAAAAAAAAAAAAATCACTGTATTGAAGCAATGCACTGATCTTTTCGGTGAAAACATCCACAATATGGTTTTAATATTAGAGATTTCTTTCCTGTACAGTAAGACAGACAGGAATGTATTACTTTGTTTCTGATTAATTAAAATGGAGAATATATATAATAAGATGGTTGGGCAATCGTTAAATAATAAATACACCTAATGAGTTGAAGCACCTTAAAATAATTAAACACACTGTAGTTGACCTTTTCTTACTCATTGAACTAACTTATATAAATTAGCTGACTTATTGCCTTGTGCATAATAATAATCCATAATTATAAAAATGCAGGGAGAAAAACATGGTTATCTTTATTGATATATCTTTTATCTAAAGGATTTTCTAGAAAAATAAAAGTAAGTAAAGTAAAGCAAATGGTATTTATGCAAAAATAAGGCTCTGCTTTGTCAGAGCTAAGGAACTAGAGTCAGACATATGTACATCGATCTTGGGTCAAGCATAAAAGATTGAGAATCTAACACCTTACAATCCTGATAATCTCTGTCTGCTTATCAGCGCAGAAAGACTAGAGAAAAGATGAGAGCGTCCTGCTGTTATTCATCCCTTCACAGCATGGCCATCTCACTGATCAGAGGAGGAGGACACAGGTGGAGACCTGGAACAGTGTCATCGTCAATGCTCAAACAGAAACGAAACAGTCTGGCACAGACAACAGGAGCTGGATTTAGCCAAGGTGGGAAATGCCAGCCAAATGCCTTTTTGCTCTTCTTGATTTCATGCTCCTGCCTCATAATAATATCAGGGGCCGTTCTGCGGATGGAGAGAAGGCTAATATTGAACAGGCAGGCTAGACAAATAAGAGCAAAGTGTACTTAGCCACCTGTGGACCAGCTGGAGAGGAAATGCCCATAAGATGGCATTGAGTCCTTAGAGAGTCGTTCTGATGAAGAAAATGAATGAAAACAACAGAAGTACTGGACCTGCTGTTACACAGAAAATTATAATGGCGCTTTATCAGAATTACTAATGAATGGTACCAACCACAGAACGTCAAGGCATCTGCGACTTGATGAATAGTGTGTGCTGTGTTGCTTACATTATATTGATTAAAATGAATCCAACCAGTGACATTTGTTAAATGCAGAGTCAAAATATTGTAGCCAAGTATCCAATAGTTATGCTATGTTGGTTGCTTGAATACTAATTGTTCAAGTTGAGTTGTTCATATATTTATATTGCTCTTCATCATATGCATGTTTCCACACGTAGACGTACTTAGATCCATTTAATAAATAATCAAATGGAAGCAGACATTATTACTTGGGTAATAATAGTTCTTTTAATTGAAAAATCTTTGCCTCAAGGCTTTATTTTATTATACAACTACAACAGACAAGTGTAGGACAATAATCTCTGCCACAGTGAGTGGTGATGTTTTTTTATTTACTGCCTACGATTAAACTGAAATTAAGAGAAAGGGGAGAGTACAAGATAAGAAAAGCAGTGAAAATGCCAAAAACGAACTTGAAAGTGGCTATTCTGTTGCAGCTTAGTTAGTACAAACATGCTTATGAAAATATTACAATATTATTTCTATTTTCCTCATATGTCCATAAAGGTTCCACTGTAAAAACAGCATGCTTGAGGTCTCCCATTCAGACTTTCTGAGCTCCTTATAAATCCTTTATGCACAATGCCGAATTAACAAACGTTAGCCAAATACAATGCTCAGAACCAGAGTTGCCACAGTTACCGCATTACCACAGTAACGCAATCATATCACACTCACCGCAGAGTCAAGCTGATCAGTTTTTTCCCACTGAGTAAATGTTTCAAGTGATATACAGATAGACATTTAGACTATCGAGGCTATAAAGAATAGACTGCTATGAGAATAAGTGCATTCAAAAGGTCCACTCTATTTGTCTGAAAATATATGGCCATTTTTCCCCCTGAAAATATGTCCGTAAAAGTGGGGTTGTCTTATAGACAATATACTTAAAATTATTAAAAGTGTAATGTGAATCCAGTTTAACCTGGAGGAGTTTCTGAAGGCTCATGCAATGTGTTTTTGCCACATAAGAAATAAAATCATGATGAGTGAAAACGAGTCCAAAGCTTCTTTCAATGTATCTGCTTCAGAAACAGAATATGTCAAACTGCCAAACAGGATTGTCACAGATGATAAGGAGCCCAAAAGACAAAAAACACTTATCAGTCTTATAAATGCTAACTGCCAGAGAAAATCTTTTTTTTTTGACTGCTTCCAAGAGCCTGTTGAGAGCAGAGAGCGACTGAAATTATAACTACTATGATGTTGTATTTTTATAGAACTGCTGTTGGAAAAGGGGGCATGGTGCCACAAGCAGTACGAGTCGGCAATAACACCTCAAGCAGCATTACACTAAGCACAGGGGACCCCCAAGGCTGTGTGCTCAGTCTCTTGCTCTTCACCCTGCTGACTCATGACTGCACACCAACTTACAGCACCAATCACATGGTGAAGTTTGCAGATGATACAACTCTGGTGGGTCTCATCACCAAGAACGACGAGACCCACAACAGGAAGGAGGTCAACCTTCTGACCACATGGTGCAAAGACAACAACCTCCTGCTGAATGTCAGCAAAACCAAAGAGATTGTTGTTGACCCACCAGTGACCATCGATGGTGCTGCTGTGGAGAGAGTGAGCAGCACCAAATTCCTGGGGGTGCACATCAGTGTGGACCTCTCCTGGACCACCAACACTGCATCACTGGCGAAGAAAGCCCAGCGGCGCCTCTACTTCCTCCGCAAACTGAAGCGAGCAAAAGCTCCCCCCACCCATCATGTGCACATTCTACCGGGGCACCATTGAAAGCATCCTGACCAGCTGCATCACTATGTGGGGCGGGAGCTGCACTGAATACAGCAGGAAAGCACTGCAACGCATAGTGAATACAGCTGGTAAGATCATTGGTGCCCCACTCCCTTCCTTGCAAGATACATACATCACCCACCTCACCCGCAAAGCTACCTCGATTGTGAACGACGCCAGCCACCCCGCACACAGTCTGTTCAGCCTTCTGCCTTCTGGGAGAAGGTATAGGATCCTCCGTGCCCACACCAGCAGACTTACAAACAGCTTCATCCACCAAGCTGTCAGGAAGCTAAATTCTCTCTCCTCTCTCCCCTCAGCCACACCCACCAGGCCATCAGAAAACTGAATCTCCCCCTCCTCCTTTCTTTATCTGTATCTGTTTTCACCGTGGGGTAGTGAGAAATGTCCTAATAAAGCAGACTTTGACTTTTGACTTTGATTTGTACAATTATAGTTATAATTGGGCCGGTGCAATTATTAGCAACCAGTTGTTTTAAAATATTTTAAGTTTCAATTAATATTTATTTTATGGTGGTTAATGAATGGTTTGCATGGCTTTGCTAAATTGTGCATTAAATAAAAAAGCAATACCACAGCAGCTCTACTCAGAATCAATAGGAAAGTAGAATAAAATGCCATTGTTTGTGAAAGCAAGAAGGTGGTCCTTTCTGATTGTTGAAGCAGGCTGATAGTCAGGAAACTGCCATTAGGATTCAAGGATTCAAGGGATTCAAGGATACTTTATTGTCATACCAACGACATATGCATAGACATGAAGAGGTACGAAATTAAGAACTGAGGCCCGGTCCATCCAAGAGCAATAAAAATGACACTATATAAAAATAAATAAATAACAATAGAAAATAATAATTTATCAGATAAAAAAATTACAATAAAATTATTGTTCCTAGCACCATTATCCAATATTATCCAATATTATTGCACATGTCCGTGGTGAGGGGGCAGGGGTGTGCATGTGTGGGATTTTTAAAGGGGACCAACAGAGTTCAGCGGCCTAACAGCTTGTGGGTAGAAGCTGTTGTTGAGTCTGGTGGTTCTGCTCCTGATGCCCACCTCCGGCCTGAGGGGAGAGGGGCAAAGAGTGAGTGTGTGGGGTGTGAGGGGTCCTTAATGATGCTGGACGCCCTTTTACTGCATCTGGCAGTGTAAATGTCTGTGGTGGTGGGTAGGCTGGCTCCCACAATTCTCTGTGCAGCTTTCACCACCCTGTGCAGGGCATTCTTCTCTGTAGCAGAGCAGTTACCATGCCACACTGTGATACAGGAGCAGAGGACACTCTACACTGCACATCTGTAGAATGAGGTCATTACAAACATTAGTGATCTGATTTCCCACACACACACACACAGCTTTTGTTGCCAGTGGAGAGTGAGATCATAGAACAACAAGAGGTGGTTTGCTATCATCACCAAGGCCAGTATATGCCAGCAAAAAATAACCAGCAAGGGAGCTAAAAGGAGAAGTCCTTCTACTTCAACTAAAAGAGCTGATATCTACAGCGCTGCAAGAGATAAAGTCTATATTCTTTGATCAGCTAATTTCAGTGGACACAGCTCTTCATGTCATAGTCACTAATGACTGCCTAGCTACCAAATCGGAGGGGAGGAGGCATACAATTGAGTTGTTGCTCTATTCCTCCTTGTTGCTATCACAGCAAAGCTTGGTTTGGAGAGATTCATGGAATAAGGCCAACACTCACAGATAAGCATACTTGGGCCCCCTGGAAACCAGCAGGCCCGAGAGACTTTAAAGTAGGGCTGCTCAATTATGGTAAAAATCATTATCACAATTATTTTGGTCGATATTGAGATCAACATTATTTAACACAATTACTCATTGGCTTGTAATCATGCATTTGTTGAACTTTTTTTTTAAATGTATTTTTAACAGTGCATTTCTGAATTTTTGAATTTTAAGAATAATTTTAAATAACTTTGAAATTAATTAATTTGAAAACCAAATAAAAAGGTTCATGTAAAACATTTAAAACCTAAGAAAAAAATAAATCTATAAAAACAATAAAATATGTTAGATCAACTGTTTCACCTGGTAAGAAGTGAACTACCATAACTTTGAAAACCCTGAGTTAAACTTGAAGTTACCCTTGCTAACCCCAAACCTTGCTTCACAGTAGCAACCTCAGGTTTCTAATTAGCTTTTTGCAGGTAAGCATTCATGCTGTGAAGAAGAGCTGTGCTGTCTGGCTGCTCCAACACAGACAAACCAGAGCATCATTGCAAAATGATATCTTGATAATCTTTTTTTGTTAATTGTTGGAAGCCAATATTATAATTGAAAGTAAAATTTGATTCACCCATCCCTATCATAAAGACATTAGAACAGGTAGGCTGTGATCAGTAATCCAGGCAGGAAGAGTAGAGTTTATACAGTCATTTGTTAAATTCGTCCATAGCAATGTTGTTGCTGCTTTCGCTGATGAAAAGTAAATGATGAAAGGGTTAAATTGTGATAAGGGTGACTAGGTTCAACCTTGCTTCATAAAGCTTTTTCTGTCTGCTGTTCTGCAGTCAGAAGGTACAAGCTATGTAGAAACTTACATAACTATATGGGCTGGTCTATTCAGCGCCACCATGGTCATCTGTCAAAGGCTTTCTCTGAGAAGTAAATTATACTTCATTTAATTCTTTTTATATCTGCATCATGTCATGGTTATGGTGGTTTTATATATTTACGGTCATCAAAAAGGTCTTCCATTGATACAAAATGATTCAATAGTGAAAATATTTCATGAGCACAATACATGTATTTTCGCATTAAATCTTATGTCTGACAAGCAGTATTTTTGTTCAAGTCATACACATTCACATGGATAATAGGAGTTATAACACTGCAGTGGTTATTGTGATATATCTGACAGGGCAAATGAGAAATACATCACACCGTATATATACTGTAATTATCCAACACACACTTCCACAAACATTCATCAGTGGTTACTTCCTTCAGAAAATTATCATGTATGACTGTTCTATTACTTTAAACAACATTTTCAAACCATTTAATCATCAATAATGCATTCCCACTAACTCACTATATCCAATTATCTGCTCCACACTGACATCAGTCCACCCTGTGCTCCATGTTAGCACTGATCAGTATTAATCTAATCAATTATAGAATCATTTGACAAGCCAAAGGCTACGCAAATCTTATACTAACTGAGCTCTGTAAAACATGTCATGCATTGTAATGAGAGTAGCCCAGCCAGAGCCATTTGTGTGGCAACGAGGGCAGATGATTTGAAATATTGAGCATTCAATAGGAGAAACCCACCATGGCATTGTTGCTAATTATACAATTCTGAAACTACAGGGATACATTCTCCTGAGAGCTGACTTTCCCCAGCCCTGATGCACATGCTCAGAAATATGATAGCCTTGGTTATATTGGCTGAGCTGTGATTGCATTCTGCCGGATATTCTGCAGTTCATTAACCTATAGCTAAAAAACTCCCCAGACAGTTGATCTAATAGAGAGGACACAGTGCACTATCCCCTCTGCTCCAATAACTAAAGAGTAAAGATAATTAGGGACCAGTTACAAGAGGAGATGCAAATTCTTTTTTCCATGGTATAGTTCAATTATAATTTGCTCCCAGTGGGCTTAACATTCTTGGGATTAGTCACCATGTATACCCTCAGGTCATCCAAATACATTTATTCCACTTATATTGGATGACATTTCCATAGTAGGACAGGTGTAATCCTTTGGTTATTGCATGTCAATAACCACAACTCAAATGGAATCCTTCATTTAGCTCACACTTAGAGCAGCGCCAGGGAAAGTTGGCCCTTCTAATAAGGGGGGAAAATAAAAAGGAGTATAACAATGCCAATACATAATGGATTAGCCCAGGTTTGCGAGCTGAATTTCAAGCAGGTTCTCTAGTACACACAGGCCACCTGAGCTCTGTTACAACAGAGTTGTTAAGGTGGGAATAAGCCACTAGGTGAACGCCCACCCTCACACTCTCTCTGACACACATGATATAGATAAATGAAGCATGCTAATGAGCTTTCTAGAGGCTTTCCACCAACAGGAAAGGATAATCTGTGAGGACTTCTCCCTGCTTGGATTAATTCTATAATAAAAGAAGAGTAGGCAGAAAATACCAACGCAATATTTATGGCTGACTGCTGAATAAAAATATAGTTATATGATGAAGGCATATAAAATGAAATAATCTTCATAACAAAAGTACAGTACCTTGTGTTTAATTCAACTATAAAGCTCAAGTAATTTGCACAATAATTTGCATCTAAGAAAAATGGTGTTACAGTGTTGTGGTTAAACTGGGAAAACTGATTAGGTGGTGTCACAACATTGGTATTCTAACTGACCGCAGCCAAGATGTTCACATAAATACGCAGATGTTGAATGGGTGGAGGATGTCAGAGTGAAAAGTTGCTGCAGCTGGTGCCAAGATACACAGCGTTTGGAAATAGACACAGGTACACACACCCGGCACTGCCACGAGGTACTGGCACATGTTGAAGTGGACTTGGCACACTAGCTTGCGAACAGATGTTAATCCAGGACAGATAATTACATCAGTGAGTGAGCAGACATTTTTCCACTTAATTTCTGTCTTTTAAAAGTGTGACTACTCCCTAGAGGTATTTGCTAGAGAGATGCCCCTGGACCTCATACCTGGGAAGAAGCCCAAAGCACCCCAGTGAGAGCCCTGATCACTGGGCTTTAGTGTGCCCTCATCCACAGTGGGAGGCCTGTGTGTGCGTGTGCGTGTACGTGTGTGTGTGTGTGTGTGTGTGTGGGACTGAGTGAGTAAGGAGACTTAAGTTGTCAGCCAGTTGCATTTCTTTGCCGTAACTTTTAAATATCTTATGCAGTACAAAGGCTTTTATATTGTGGTGGAAAAACAAATGAGCTTTTTATTATCAATGTTATTCTTTGACAATTACAGATTTCATAAACTCTAAATTTAAGAAGTGGTAAAGGTAAAATTAAATGATTTTTAATCTTGATTGCTTATGCCTTCCTCCTTATTTTATTGTTAGTTTATACTGCAACTTCACCTGCTTTGCCTTGTTAATTACAGCCATCCACATCTCTACATGTTACCAATTTACTTCCACTTATAAATTAGCTACTAAGATTTCTTCGGCCAACAGCCAGGCTTGATCGCATGATAGCAAATAACTTTAGTGTGCTGCACTTCACTGTCAAATGATTCTTCATTATTGTCTATCTGGAAACCGGTAAGTAGGTTAAATGAGAACAGGACAATATATCAGCAGCGCTTAGTTGTAATTTAGCAACCCAGATCCACAAAGGCACAGAGTTGAGCCCTGGGACAATGGTTCTCTCCTGCCCAGGCCACAATAAATCTCACTTGAAATTAAGTTAGCATGTTCTGCTACATTGCTTAATGAGCTGCGCTAGTAAACAATATTGTGGTACTCTCACTGATTGATTGGTGACAGCAGCTTTACTGCTTTCACAAGGGCCTCAAAAGGACACCAGGGGTTCTTATGGCAGATGCTTTCATCGCTTACCCCTTGCAAACAAATGTGGGCATTTTGTTTCCTCAATACTCAATAAAGCCAAGGGAGTAGTCCTACAAAGGGTGACTTCAGGGGCATTATGTGTGTGTGTGTGTGTGTGTGTGTGTGTGTGTGTGATTGTGTGAGGTTGATAGTAGTGTGCGCTTGTGTGCACACGTGCGTATGTTTGTAGGTAAGTGTAGAGGAAGGGCGTAGAACTGCATTAGGGAAATTTACAGTCCATAAGACATTAGATAATTCATGGTGTGGAACGGTGCGATAAATAAAAGCACAAGCCTGGGTAAATACTCTGCAGCAATGAGTGTCACACTTGAAAAAGACCTTCCAAAGACCTTCTTGCCTTTGACAAAGCAAGTGGGCCCCAATAACTCCTCGGTACCTGCCACCTGTCTGAAATATAAGTGCCCATTTCTCACTTTCTCTACTTAAGCCGGTCATTTTCTAATGAAATACATAGCCAATAAAGAAATGTATCTTTGAGTCAGTCACCTAACGTAACTTTAAACTGTCTGTTTGGATTATGTTGCTAGGTTTTCTTATCTGTCTTGATTTGTTCTCTCCATTTTTTGGGGGAATAGGCATGTCTTCTGTACAGTGATGTGTTTCTCGTTGTCCTCACATTGACAGCTACTTTACGTAACTGTACAAAGTTAAAATTAAAACCATTCCATGAGGTATAATTAAATGTAAGGGCCTTTATGGTGTGGGAAATGAAGTGTGCAGTATTGAGCAGTGTTGATATCCAAAAAGCCCTTTCCCATCGATCCTGAGGAGAACATAGTTTAATGTCCTTGGAAAGTGCGGCAGGTAATCTATTGAGTTATTAAACTGTGAAGGGCCAGGGAATGCTTAGGCAAACTATGATTCCTTCGGGAATTCCTGTTACACCAAAGCTAAAACCCTCATCCATCTAAAGTCCTGTACCTCTTTTCAGTGTTAATAGACAAGCCATTTCTCTTTTGACCTTAGATATCACAGTGCTTGAACTTTCGTGAAGGAGAAAAGTGAATGTAACGGGGAACTGGCTTGAAGTCCCGAGGGAATTAATTTGCTATAACAGTCGACAAGAGAACATGACAAAGGGACATGTCATACATAGGAAGCATGGATAATACCTCAAATCATCTCTGGTGTGAAGGAGAAATCACCAGAATAACACTCGCAAAAGGTAAAAAAATTAAAAATTTAAAAATTAGTGCTCGAGGGCTTGTCTTCCTGTCAAGCAATAGCATAGTGAAGCAGTTCACATGCAATTCAAATTTTGCCATTTTTGACACGTCCCTTCTGATAGTGTTCAAACCATTGAGCTCAAATGGAGGTGGCACTCAGCCGGGCAGTTTTCTGGCCTCAGATATGTGACAAATTCATTTTATAAAAAGGTGCAGGTGGCAGATGAGGCCCAGCAATTGTGAATGAGCACATATCCCTAGACTGGCT
This sequence comes from Scomber japonicus, assembly GCF_027409825.1. Classification (NCBI taxonomy): domain Eukaryota; kingdom Metazoa; phylum Chordata; class Actinopteri; order Scombriformes; family Scombridae; genus Scomber; species Scomber japonicus. Next base: position 23,229,015 of record NC_070585.1, on the reverse strand, counting down.
GGTGGGGTCTTATTGGAAATGCCGATATGCTCCATATGTGTTTTATCACTCATCAGGGAGGAGGGATGATACCAACCAAGATCTGGCACATTTTACAATGCACTGGCGATGTGTACCTCAATCAGGCAGAGAAGAGAAAATGACCAGTATAGCAAGCTGAAAGAATGAGGCAGTGCATTGATATGGGAGCAGGGAGGCTATGAGCTTGAGGTATGTATGGCAGATTGTGCCCCTCTATTTCCAGGGTCAGGCTTGTGTTTTCTTCCATCTTCTGCCCATCTCCCATAAGAATCCTAACCTCAGCAACAATATGGCTCAATTATGGGCAGCCAATGCTCCTGCTATTCCCCACTGGCATGTAAGGAGGAATTAAAAATGTGTAATATGTGAGGAATCACACACCCAGACGCACTGACCTGATATGTGTCATTCTGGATTCTCACTGTAGTGATAGGCGCCTTTAAGCACACACACCCTGCATCACACACACATCCACCAGTTAGCAGGAAATATATATGCTGGTGTTTAAAACCAAAAGGGCACAACATCTGTTCACCAGTGGAGAACGCACAGTCCATTCCGAGAGAGTTTGTGGGTTAGGTTACCAAGTACAGCCTGATCAATGGCAGATATCAGTCTATTAGATATATTGATATCAGCATACACAACATACACAATATTTTTTCACAATATTTTAAAGTTATAGAGGCAGCTTTTGATGAATATTTGATCCTTTTTCTTAATTTGAGTTTACTACACGTTGTATAGTATAAACTGTACTATATGTTTTTGTTGTTTTTATATTATTTATAATTATTCAGTTTTATTTATTGTCATTTTCATTAGATTGATTGTTAATCTATAACTCATCACACCTCTATTACATAGCTTTGATAGTTTGATAACCCCATTTGAGGGATACAAAAAAATTGCATTTATATACATATTATATACATATATTCTGTATATATAAGATTATTGGATTATCTATCTAACTCCATCCATCTTGGCTATTAGATGTAAAAGGGTGCCACTCTGGTTTATTTTATTTTTGTTTATTTTTTGTTGAGATTGGTAATATCTGATACTTGGTAATTGAATTGTTTTAATCACTGTGACGGATTCAAATTGTTGCGTTTCTTGTTGTTTGTTGGTGCCTTTTGAAATATCTGGCTTTTTATGACTAGCAGGCGGGGTGTCAGTCAGAGTGGGCTTTTTTGTCATGGGCCGCCCAGACCCTAGGATCGCCACTGCCAAGCATAACACTTTTTTTTTTTTTTTTACTTGCGTTAATCGCTCCTCACTGGCTCACTCACTGTCACAGACTGCTGTTATAATCGACCTCTGTAAACAAGGCACAGTGCACAGCATGTGTTGGTCATATTCCTGCACTGTCTGCACACATTGTTGGTTTTTCATTCCAGTAGCAGATTTCAATGTGGGCAGCCTCCCAAGGCAGCAGCTTACCGGGGGGCGACACGGAGCGGCGCACACACCAAATAAAAAAAAAGAAGATCAGTTTTCTATTGCTTATTTGCAAGTCATGTCTTCTTTTTATAATATCACAGACGTTGAAAGTAACGAGCCTGTTTTGACAATGTAAGGAGTAAAAAGTACAGATATTTATGTTCAAATGTAGGGAGTAAAAGCAAAAAGTTGTCAGAAATATAAATACTCAAGTAAAGTACAGATACCTGGAAAATGTACTTACAGTAAGTACAGTAACGAAGTACAATTACTTCCCAACTCTGTCACTAACAGAGGTACAGGTACAGGTACAGGTATCTCAAAAGGCAACAGCAGACAACAAAAAAGTAAAGTCCACCACAGTGTATTACAGGATGGAGTTGGGGAATAATAGGAACAGGTGAAATAAGAATTACCTCCTTTTTTTTTTTGACTCTTTGCCAGGGGTTGGCAAGTTAACCAACAAAGACTCTCAGGATGGACTGTGCGTCTTCCACTAGTGAGTAGATGGGTTGTGTGCTTCTGGAACTTTTGTTCTGGAAGAATAGTCAGAGGAAAAGCCATGTTCAATAAAATTACTTACACTGTTAGGAGGGCTTGTGCTGCAGGACAAGAAGTGAATTTGAACAGTATTGTGTTCACAGGTACATGATTTTTTTCTGTTTGCTTTTTACAAATATTGGAAAGAGGTGACAAATGTCTGAAGACACAGGTGTGTGAGCACGCACTTGAAGATGTCATTACATGAATGACACCAAACATGCAGGCTGCTCTTGAAAAAAAAGAATCACGAAATATGCCTGACATTTAGAACACAATTATCTCTTTTCATAGGAAGAGGAAGTATCTCTGAACTTTTTATAGTTGAGTCTGCTCAGATGGAAACACTCACATATAAACCAAATAAAACATCCATGGATCCATGGCTTCATTGAAACGGGGTGTACACTGGTGCACTTTTACTACAATATCCCCAACACATCAGCAGCCTGTTTTTATTGTCTGAATACACATGTACAGTGGCTAACCATATCACAACCATATCAGGCAGATAAATGTCAAACACTCCCAATGTGTGTCCCTTAACAAAGCATAATAGCACCTGATAAGGACAGAATGCAAATTAGGCCTGGGGCTCTACTGTACTATAAGGGAGCCTGTCACATACACGAATTAAATGCAAATCATGCATTATCACCAAGAACACTCCCTATCCAGGAGAGTGATGCTTTTGTGTTCTCTTGCAGCAGCAGAAGGTGCACGGCCTTCTGAAGAAAAAAAAAAGACAGGCCTTTGACAGAAAACTGCACTCATGACTGAAGGGGACTTGTCAATCGCATGAACAATACTCGTCCCTCACCCTGTAATTATGGGTTTCATTACACAGCCATGCACCCCGCTCATGCTGTCACTACACCTCTCTCTATCTCTGTGTTTGTATGCAGCCACCAGCAGTGTCTTTCTCTCACTCTCTCTCTCTCTCTCTCACTCACACACAGGGGAGACTAGCTCCAAACAGGATATATGACCACATTTGCTATTTTTTTGTAATCTTCTTAAGGGAAATGTACTCATCAAAACAAAATAGTTGTAAATCCTCTGGATTGGCTTTTTGGCTGTGAGAGCTAAACAGTATTGAGTTGGAGCAATGCAAAGACACTGCAACAAAGAAATGTCAAAGGAGATTTTAATCACAGATTATGTTGTTATAAAGAGTTATATCTACAGACAGCTACAACAGGACTCAGCGCACTCAGTCTTTTTATTCATTTAAAAGCTCCTTGTATATGCATTCTGCATGAACAGTGTTTGAAATCTCAGAAGGAACATCAAACTGATTTAGAAATATCTATTTTTATGGTAAGGGTAAAAATACTACTATTTCATGGATTATAATTAAATCTAAATCTTAAGACTATGAGGGAGTCTTTCTGTACACCTGTGTGGGCAATTACACTCTGTTTCTTCTTACATGATCAGTGAGCTATAAAAGCCTGCTTTGAATTTGTGTTTAGAGAAGCCACTCTTTGGAAGATCGAAAGCCTCATGGAAACTGTAGAAAGACAATGGAAATTGGTGGTTTGGTTGTGCACCTTCAAAAGCTGATATTGATTAATGTCTGTAAGGGTACAATTGCAGTGTGTGGATGTGACTGCTGAGATTTTAAATAGAAAATGATTATGGCTCGACATCCCACACAAATGTGTATTGTGTTGGATGTTGGCCACGTAACATCCATCCTTTTGACATTTGACAAAGGACCTCAACATTTTTCATAAACTCCCCCCATATAATAATGGGACCCAGTGGCATTAGGGAAGTCTCCTCAATCTTTCATTCACTCTTTTATTCTCATATGCATGTGCTATAACACTTTGGTGGAGGCCATTCAGAGCTAATGAATGGATGTAATTGAGAGGCTGGAGTAATACACAATTGAAGACTTTCACGGGTTTTATGGATCTGCAGCTAATTAATGAAAAATAGAAGCCACATTGTCTCCCATCAAATCCAATCCTTAATTCACCAGGGTCCCAATAACCTCTTCACTGAAGCCTAACATTTTAATCATCGTACCTCTAGAGCACAAGGCCAGTCCCCTAGTCGATTATTGCAATTCAATTTAGCATATTAATTATAGCCGCTGCTGAAGGGTATGTTCTTTCTCTCCACTTAGGGTGAACCTATTCCATGTTTTCCTCACCCACCATGTTTGCTTATTTCTAGCCTAATATAGGACATGTATGTAATTGTATTTTTACTATGGGATGCAGTATGGTAATTTACCTCCCTGTGCCCCAGATCGCCAGTGTAAATAAGTGGACAACTCTACAGAGGAGCTTTCCCTGTTAATCCTTCTATAAAGACTAATAAGATCAATGATGCCCCCCACCATGGGAGGTCATGAGCATGAAGGGATTCTCAGCAGTGCTGTAGATGGCCTTGAACTTCCCAAAAATACCTTTTTTGTGAATGAAAAAACCCATAAAAACTGCACCTCGATCTGTGGTCAGCTCTCCTTTTTAGCCTACTATACACCAAACCAATGGTCATATTCAGGACAGCAAGGTTAAAAAGAGTACTGTAGAACTATATTCTTACACTTGTACAGCAATGGATGAGGAATAATATGTTAAATCCACCCTTGAAGAATGGAAATATTATACATCTGTGTTCAAATATTAATGAGTAGCTCATAAAACAGATGTATCCTTTTGCATTGATAGCCTAAAACAATTCCCATTACTTTCAAGTTGTATGAGTTAATACAAAACAGTTAGTGCTGTTCTTTCCATTTAATGGTTGATAGCCTGATTTGTATACACTGCGCTAAGACTAACATGCCTAAAGGCAAGTTCAAGCTTTGTACAATGCAAAGCTGCAGAGACTACGCGATGTGAGGTGATGATAAAGTGAGTGCCCCTGCTGTGGGTCTCTCCTTGCTTGGTGCAAAGGACTACCACCCTCCTCCTTGATGCCTCTGTCTTTGCTACACTGTCCCTGGGCTCCTGGCATTCCTGGCCAGACCCCTGTCAAATCCCAGAGAAGAGGCAGATGGGCCTGGCTTTTTATGTACTAATCAAGGAGGAATTTGCTCCCTCACAGACACGTCACCTCTGACCCATGTGTCTGGTCACATTCATTATTCATCCTCACTGAGGTGAGCTGCTGTAAAGGGTCGAGAGCAGAGCGGAGGCTGAGCAGGCGAATTGGAAGAGGATGAGGGGTGGGGTGGTGAGTGCTTGTCGTTCTCTGCTCCCACTGCCAGCTCATCAAGTGTCCCTCAGTCCTTCATACTGAGAAGGAGGCCCTCATGTAACATTTAGGTCGAACCTTTGTAGTCCATATTGTGCTTGTTTCTGCCTTCCCTGACTCACATCCCACCTTCTTCATTTCCTTTACTTCCTGGTGACAGCTAGGGACAACCCATCAGCACCTTAACATCGGCAGTGCCAGAAAATAGCTGAGTTAAAGCATCCTGGGGTTATATAGATTTCAAATGAAGGATATTTGTGAATAGTTGCTTTGCTATACTTAACATTAAAAGTTGTAGTTTGTTGTTGTGTTATAACTCCATTGTACTTAATATGTATATAATATAATAGGTTATATGAGGTCTTCCTCTAGTGTTACACATTGATCTATCTTGCACACAATTACAATTAATATTTACATAATTCATTTTATTTGCGAAAGAAAAATACTTCCTTTCTGACAGAAATTCCACTTTTCCAAATGAGTGCCTCTACTAACATTACATTATTCTCTCAAAACTTTATATTTCACCTACCAGGTGTTTGGAATTGCAATTCTAGGCTGTGATGGTGCTTCTCTCCATCCAGTCACTGATATCCTGCATGGTTGCCTTAGCTCCCTGACAGAAACATTGATTAAAAAGGTAGGTTATAGAGTATGTACTGTGTGTAAATTTGCTTAATTTACTGTGAGATGGTAAATCTTAAAGGTTTAAAGCTTTGTACACTTATCACAAATTAACTGAAGTCTAAAAAAGTGATGATCTTCTTTATACCTTGTAGCTCATTAACTACTACATTAACTCTTCACCTCACTGTCAAACAATCTTCAGAAAGTACTTCAACAACTACCTTGTTGATACGTTCAAGCGTTCTCTGATACCGGGATATAATATTCACTGTAATATATTGCCTAGCTTGAATATTTGAATATCACATCATACGTGGTAGCAGAATATCTAATTATACTATAGGACAACAACTAGATGACCTGTGAACCAATATACTAATATGACTTATCACAACAGTTACGGCCTTTGCTGAAATAAATGTCCAATAACCTAAAATCCTCAATCAAATTTGATCAGATAAAGCCAGTTCAACTTAATAGAGATACTTGTAGTATTTTTGAGGAATTCATCGACACAAGAGCCAAAAATAACAAACAAAAAAAAACTCTCAATAGTCTCACATTATTTCTTTAACCCAAATGAATATAGCTTAAATGAAAGAGAAGTATGTTTTCAACTATAATAGCCAATTTTCTGACAATATTCAGTAGTTTATCTAAAGCCAACAAAGGTAATTACTAAATATTATTTGGTATGCAACATGAAAGTACTGTAATGAAAAGTCACTTAAAAATCAAGCTGTTAATTGCATAATTTTAATATGAGGTAAACTACATTTAATTGTCTGAACTTGCATATTGCATCCTGCATACATTTAATATGTTTACGTTTGTTTTTTTTAAAATAGCTTTTTATTTTATTTTACTACACACGGTACTACAATACACACATTCAATCAATCAATCTTTATTTATATAGCGCTAAATCACAACAAAAGTCATCTCACGGCACTTTACACATGGAGCAGGTCTAAACTGTACTCGTCAGGTTTAATTTTAAAGAGACCCAACATTCCCACATAAGCAAGCACTTGGCGACAGTGGCAAGAAAAACTCCCTTTTAACGGGAAGAAACCTCGAGCAGAACCAGGCTCAAAGTGGGCAGCCATCTGCCTCGACCAGTTGGGGTAGAGAGGAGAAAAAAGTAGAGTAAAGAGGTGAAAAAGGAGAAAGAAGTGGTATGAATATACATTAATGGAATATACATGCTGTGTATATAACACATATTTAATGTATCTGTTAAGAATGTTGATTTTCTTGAATTTGAAGTATATCTTCAAAGTTTTATTTCACACAAGTGCTTCATTAGAATCTGTTTCAAATGTTACTTTTGAATCCTGCATACTATGCAGCTAGATAATGACTCTCTGAGGTACATTAGCCACAGAAACGCTCATGTGCCTTTTTAATGTCCTACTCATACCACTTTTAGTTCATGGCAGCCATGACAACATGTATTTGAGAGAACATCAATATGCTTTCTAATTAACAGCATGAGAGGAGGACAAAAAAACCTTGAGTGCATACGATACAAAGCAATAGCTATCAGCTAGCCGCTAAAAATACTAGAATGTAATAAGGTCAGCAAGTACCAGAAAAATGTGATCGCACTTCTCAAAGGCTAATTCCATATTACATTCATGTTAGCACACTAATCAATTTAGATTCACCCATCAAGCTTAGTCAGATCATTAGGAAGCAATTTTCATTTTGCCTGAGAGTCCATTAGTTGCTTGAGTAACATTGGACTCTAAACTGATGCACTCAAATTGCATCTGGACTGATTTCAGAACAATAACAACCAGAGAGAATTACATGCAAATGCATCATTAGATCTAAAAACACATTGTTAGTTGCAGCTACTGATGGTGAAAACATATCAAGCAGTAACATCTTCACATTACCACCAACTTTGCTGATTGTTCCAATTGCTTCTATTATTGATGTGTTTATGGTGGCTTTGGGCATGCTTACTCCTTCACATCTTAATAGATGGAAATAGCAGCGTGTACGCTCCACTGAGCATCACAGGAAGTGACTTTCAGCTACCTTACACAAGGTGGGCAAATCAGTGGGGAGCAAGCCATTATGGCTGTGTTGTGGTTCATTTGAGTGCCATGCACTGTGCAAGAAAACATGATCTTTCCAAGTGGCCAGGGGATTCTGCACAGCGGGGTTCGCTGGGGAGGAGTTGCCCCGTAAATTACAACTAATTACAGCTTCTATTGAGCTGAAATCCAGTCTGCTCAGGCCCACAATTCCACTAAGACACGGGGGATTTCACTCTCCCCCTCTTAAAACTCCCTATCCATAGGCTGCATTGAGAGACTTAACAGCATTTAAATAAGAATCAAGAAATGAACTAAGATGTACTGTTTGTGGATATTGTGGAGTGCACTTTCACTGAAAAATCCAAACTGCACACCACCTATCCACTTACGAGACACCACCTAGTGAGTCATCCTGCAACCCAGTGAACACTTAGTCGACAGCCAGATGAGATTTCCCTGACTGTATCTCCCAATTTCTTTCTTTTGTTATTATTGAGTTTGCTAGATCAACTTCAGGTTCTGGGATTAACCATGACGATACAACTGACCGGTGAGCACACATCAGAAAAGTTTGTCTTAGCCTTTCTAACTTTACTTACATTTTAAGACAGGCAAATATCTGTTCAGTTGCTACTATCCAGTTGGGTAGCACACAATGTCAAAGTTATTTTCATTATGTATACATAACCACATGGATTCTTGTCGACATATTAAAATGATTTTTCCAAGAAGTCACATAGTTTGTGTAAAAAAATATTTTTTCTGTTCAAAACTAGCACATAAAGGTCTGTTCAGATTTTAAATTCTGTGGCCTCTTTCTAACCATTGCGTGATAGCCAAGGCTCCGAGGTACATTTTGTACTTTTACGCCCCCAACTCTGATATTAGTTGCCACACCAAGTATAAGTAGCTGAATACTGGCAGAATATAGCTCCAGTTTATGCCTCTTAAACATAGCTGCTAGTAACATAGCAAGACTTCACAAGCACCAGCAGAGAGGTGACATCACACAGCATATGAATGAGACACGTGTAATAAGAGCTTAAAAAGATAATTAGAGCTCAAAAATAGTAGCGTTAAGCACAACGACTATTCACGACTATTCACTGGCAGTTCCCAAATACATACACGCCAGGAGAGCTTCTTGCAGGAGGGCTGCTACCCTAACTACAACACAAAAACTCCCTCAAAAGGGACATAAACATGCCTCTAGTGACTGTCAAAGCTCCACTGGACTCCCTGTCCTCCCAGGGGAGACATGATGCATCCAAGAGTAGTTCATGGCTGGTTTGGTCTGATCACCTGTACTGTGAGAATGCACATTTTTATCCAGGCTATGGTGTAACATGGTCAGACAATGTCCTTAGTGTCCCCAACCCCCCCGCCCCCTATTGCCTCACCTTTGTTTTGTTTCTCCACACTGCTGCAATTAATAGTTACATTATACAACACTGGACCCTATGTTCACAGCTTTGCATGATGTAAGTGTGATGCAATTCCCTCGGCCTGTGGTTTCAGAAAAGGAAAGCTGTTTTTGAGTCTGTAACAGTGTGAGCTTTGACAGAAAGCAGGATATTTTTTAAGTAAAAAGAAAAACCTGTATCTTTGGTTGCTGTGTCATCCCAAAAGCAGCCTTTTATCATGTGCTGCTTCTACTGTAGACCAGGGCCTTTCACTTTCCCTCAAAATCATACATTATGCACACAAGACAAGCTACGGCCCAGAGGATGCTAGCATTCTGAATTGTGTTTACAAGCATCTTCTTACAATGATGAAAAAAAGCCCACAAGCACTTTATACTCTGATAGAGAGCGAGTACTAGAAAGGGCATGAGATGATGGTTGTACCAGAAAAAAAAAAAACACAAAATGGACATGGACAAAGTTATGCACATATTCAATTAAGAGATTTCAGAGGCCAATAAAGGGACATTCTAATAATCACAGGCTGTCCCAAGGTTTTGTCCCATTTGGTGTAAAGTAGACATGTTATATGAGCAGAGAAAAATGAAGATTATGGTCCATGTTTGGATTCCTTTCAAACCCCCAATCACGACTCCACAGAACCGAGAACGACCATAAATCCTTCCAGCCCCTCTCTGCCTTTTTAAAGATGATCTCCAAGGAATTGTTCATTGTACTGTTACCATGGGCACAGAAACAAATCTCTTCTCTTTTCTCTTCTCTCCTTTTTCACAATCAGAGCAACTGTTACGAGAAAAAACAACAATTGCATAGCTTCAGACCAACTTGTCTAACTCTTATTCGGCATGGAACAGGGATGATTGCCACCAGCCTCGCCCACCATGTCTATCACTGAGATGGTTATATCTCTCCTATCATATTAAAAAGGGAACAATTACAGAATGAGCTGGAGGTGATAACTTTTGTGCCAGACCCTGGGCTGTTGAAAGTGAGCATGGTGCCCAATCTTCTCAGTGAGGGTGGCAGACAGAGCGCACATTAACACCTGTGAGACTGGTAAGCCACAGCTTTGGCAAAGCCTCTTAGCCCAGGCCTGTGTCATCCATTTTATGTGGCGCAGGGACAGGGCCATTTATACACTGCCTCACCGCTGCATTACAGACGGGTATACGCTCAACGGCATGGCCTCTGTGGAAATACTGTACAGTAGTCCCCTACATGCATTCCTGCACACTACTACATTAACACTCCATGATAGTTTACGGTCAGTGACATACATTGATTTGTACTGAAATTTTAAATCAGAGCTGGCACCCTTATAAAAACCAGCTTGTTCTTGGTCCCATTCAGATAGTCAATCGAGTAAATGTTTTATGACTGTAAACTGCAGTTAACTGCAGTGCTATTTTTTTTACTCGGGCAGAGACAGAGGCTACTGTCACTGGTGTACACTGTGGCTGTTTTGGGTGTGGCATGCCTGATGTGGGTGTTCAATATTTCACTGAGTGGAAAATAGCAAAATAGCAAAGTCAAGACCAGACCCTAATCAAACAGTTCATATTGCATAATGCTGAGGCGGCAGTTTATTTGATCCACCTATTAGACCATCAATGCTTCATACAACATCCATCTTCATGTGGCCTGTAACATAATTCCTAACTATTTTTAAAAGGTTTTCATTCAACTTTATGGTCACGTTGGCAGCTGTATTATCTAGCGCTGTTGAATTGCTGAGAGCTATTTATTTAGTCTACCCTCATTGATATAAATGAGGTAGACAAAATAATAGACACAGTGCAATACAACTCACCAGCCCTACAAAGTACAGCCTCTAAAATGCATCAGACTGCATTCGTTTTAGCCACAGTGGTGAACCTAATAAACTGGAAAAATAAATGTCTAAACAGAGAAAAATACACTTCTGCACACAATCTGTAGCTATAAAAGAATATGTTTCTATGTGATTTAACAATTAAAGGATATAAAGCCTTATAGTCATTAAATTGAAGAGAAAACTGAGAGAAAACCAATATCTTTGCTGTAAAGTCATTTAACCCTTATAGATATATTTTAAGCTCTTCTATGACTGACTATACAGGGCTTGAAATAATACAATAAATTGAATGTCATACTCTTCTTTTTCACATTTTTCACAGTTTTTCACACAATATCTTGAACAAACCCACAGTAAAGTGTTGGAACATGCACCGTGAACACTGTATTTGGCATGTAGTGTAGAAAAGTTTTTTTTACACACCTTAACTTCATGACTTCAATATGCTGGTGCTGTTGACAGTTGTCTTTTATGCTGTACATTGTTTTCATGGCTTTCATTTCTACATATTCCACGGCTACACATTGTTAGTGTTGTTTTTGTATTAGTATCGAAGCTCTACTTACCCCAATCTTCTCTGAATTACATTTTTATTTGTGTTGTTGTATTACTATCTGGTAATGCAAGAGCACAATACACCCTGTGAGATCATTAAAGTTTCATCTTATTAGCCCAGTAGGGAAACGTACAGAATGCAGGGAAATGGACATCATTAAGGAGTATAACTTCCAGGGAAACATATCTTTTTCTTTTGGCTGACATTAATGATTGGCTTCTTTGTCGTGCAATGGCAGACAAGTCAGATGCAGCTGCTATGGAGATTAGATCCTCCTCGGGCTAAATAATGTTAATGGGATTCCCACACAAACACCTATCACATATATCTTTAAGATGCAACACACCCACCTTTTCTTTAGGCATGTGGTTTTTCCTTAGTCTAGCAGCAACACATTGCAAATCTCAACTATTCACTTTTGTTAAGATGATTCTGTCCTTCTGGATTTTTCTCAGCATAATGATAAAAGAGAAATACATTTCAAAATTCAACATCTTAAAACCTTTCCGTGGCCTGTGTCAGGTCAATACATACATTTCCACTCTCTGAAATATATATGTCCAATTTACACACTGTTGCTATCAGTCCTGCTGCATGACACAGGGCTAAGTGATGTAGCCATTGTGCTGACAGCACTCCAAATGTATGGGGGTGGAGAAAGAACAACTGAGGAGAGAGATACTGAGGGAACAAATAAGAGATGATGGTGTGGAGAATACTGTGGGTGCCTATGTGTTTACTACGCTACAGCATGGAGACACATAAATAGGCTGCATTTAGAGACTCCTAGGGGAGGTGAAGTAGGCTGTAGCTTGTGCCACATCCCTGTTGCATGGCCACAGTGAGGAGTGGAAGCTAAAAATGATCATTACAATCATTAAATTGAATTGACAGGTGGCTGCAGTCAGGTAAATGCTGAATTCCGTCCGGTATCTGTGGGATTAAGGAGCGACGTGAATTCCTTGTCGGTAATTCTTCAAGACAAATAGCAGGGCTCCCTAGACACCGCCCCCTTCAAGGCAGCAGGCAGCCTGCACTAATTAGCAAGGGAGGTGTGAAGGAGAAATCATTACTTTATCCACACACTGTGCCCTACATACCCCTCTCTCTCCCCCATAGACACCATCAGTCCACCTCCCATCTATCCTCTCCCCACAATCTGCAACAAGATGTGCGAACATGTGCATGTGTCTCCAAGTCTGCTTGTATATTTGTGTGCAAAGTCTGCACCCAGTAACAGAGGATGCAGCTGCTGAGATCAAAATGAAGGGTAAATGGAGGACCGCTGTTAAATCCAAACTCAAGGGTGTAGGTTTGATTTGGAAAACGGTGAACTCTTTTCTCTCTCCCTCTCTCTCACAGTAATGATGTTACTATTCCATAAAGGCCATGTGCATGCAGGTTTTTGTTCCAACCAATTTGACAAATCAACTGTCTTAAGACTGAGATAAGTTGACTAAATGAGTTGAGCCAGGTTGTGCTCCTGCCTGTACATGACACATCACATTGCTGTATGTAAAGGAAGTGGGAACAAAGCCAACAAACGCCAACAGAAACTGTTTTTCCCAGTCAGGGTGAACATAAGGGAGTTAACCCTTTGTAGAACCCAAGGGAATTTTACATATATACAATTAATATCAGAAAAGTGGTCCAGACAAATCCCCACTGTCCCTACCATAAATTATGCCCCAAGCCAAATGGGAGATGGGGGTGGGGGGGGGGGGGGGGGGGCAATGATGGAGGTACAGGAGGGAACAGAAAGAGCGTCAGACTAAGCACTTGACAAAAGAGGTGGAGGGTGGGATGCGGGGAAGGGGTGTCTGTTCTAAGGTGTGTGGACAGCAGAGCACCATGAATCCCTGGGTGTAATTACTGTAAAATAGAATGGTCTCTGATTGATTGTTTGAGCCTGCAGGACCTCCAAAGCACCTCTGTGCTGTGGATGAGGCCTTTGTGGCTATGCTTAGCCCCCCTCCTGTGGACCTCAGCTGGACTCCTATTCCCAGCCGCATGATTCATGAGCACTGGAGCTCTCTCCTGACCCGGACAGGCCTGCAGCCCAAACCATCAGGTAGGACTCAAAACGGTTGCCCTCTCTACAATTAATGAGGTAAAGAAGCAGAGGGCAACCACCACCGCCTCCACTTTTCCCCTTTCATTCTCTCATTTTAAAGCCTGCACTCACAGCTGTTCTGAATAATATCTTGTTACCACAGCACAGATCAACAAGAAGGGGAAAAATGCTGCAGTAGGGTGATCTTACTAAAAGCGCTGCTGTTCACATAAACCGCCGCAGGCTTACCAGTAGGGGTACATAGTCAAACCAATCAGATTTAGGGCTAGATGCCACAAGTAAAGTGGTGCACTTAGTACATCTTGGCCACTATCTCTTCAAGAGCATCTTGAATATTTAATCATGGCTCAATTTTACATACAAGCTTTTAAAATATGTGATATTTATTTCATAGGGACAGAATGCATAAAGGCTACAAAAATTGAGCCCTGTTGCATCTTCCCCCTTTCAAAAATGCACTTACATTGAGCAGCACTATCTCTGTTTGTGCCACAAGTTACTCTTACTACCATTTCCAAATAAAAGTAGTTGGTAGTAAAAGCATGTAAAAGGACATAAGAATGGGAGACATTAGAGGATGGAAGTAATAGCAGTAGGGAGGAAGCAATTTTAAACATATTTTTAAACAATACAGCTTCAGCAGCAGCACCAGCAACTCAAAAAAAGGCACACAAGTGGCACAACATTAAACTGTACTGGAAAAAGACACATGCAAATCTAACATCCATGGGTGGTTCATAAGAGCGTCTAAGGAAAATGGGGATTTGGACATAAATCCCCCTCAACTACCCACCGACTCAGTCCACACCCCTGAAAAAAAGCGCCCTTTCAGCACATATTCATAAAGGTTCTCTAATGGCTTCCAGAGGGACGAGGGGGCCTTCTCCTCAGACAGAGACATTTCACAGGCCCACAGGCAGAGCAAAGAAGAGCCAAGAGAAAAATATCAAGTCAGAGAGAGAGAGAGAGAGAGAAAGTGAAAAAAGTGAGAGACAGAAGGAGAGAAAAAGAGAGAGAGGAGATGTCTTCATCATGAGTGGAATAGACATGTTGCCCCACTGGGGTAGGTCTATTGGTCAACCTTTACATACAATGGCAGCCTCATCAACTTCCGAGCCCGACAACACTGCAAAGCCCCAGTTTACTATGGCAGGGGAACTACGGTCGTTGAGGAAAACATAGATAGATACTCACAGATTGCGGTGCCGGTGAGTGATATTTCCCTAAAAAAATAAAATTATATTGTAGGGGATTAGAGCTGCAATTATCAGTCAGTTAAAATAAATCAGCTATTTATCAACTTTCAGTCATTTGTGAAGGAAAAATGCCAAGCTTCTCATTCCTCACTCAGCAAAATCACTCTGTTTTTAGAACTAACTCCTTTACACCTTTACTTTAAACCATCCTTGTTTCTGTTGTATGATAGGACCATGTCTCTTTTACATTTCAAATGATGCCAATATTGTGAACTACATGGTACAACTTTTCCACACATCTGGACTTGTTGGACAGTGTTTTTGAAGACAGAAAGGACAATCACCTAAAGCATTTGTACTTCAGTGAAGGTTATACTGATGACAAACCTGTAAAAATGTGAAACCTTATAACTTGATACCAGAACTTTGACTGACATTGTGGGGACACAATTAGGCTCAGTTCAACTATGTACTATGGACCAATTATCATGAGCCTTTAGTTCAAGTGCATTTACCATTTCTGCCTCAGTGCTGGGAATCAGAAGCAGGCCATTAATGATTCCTCATGAACAAAATCCTCTACTCAACATGGTGCTCATTAAAATTGCATTGGGAAGGTGCCATTTTCACTTATTAGCTTAATTGTCAGGTCATGTAGATTGGACAGATGACAGTGAAGGTGTCTATGCCAAAGGACATGTTAGTTTCAGTCAGCTGCTGCTGCTATAGAGTATAAGCCATCAGTTGCTGAACATGATTCATACGTCATACATATATACCGGCCAAATTAAGCTACAGACAAATTAAACGAGCTTGCCCATAAATTATAGTACAGGGATGGGGGCACCCTATAAATCATTGCCATGTTAGTCATCAATCACTGCGAGGTTAGATCTCTTAACTTCCCATCTCATGGAGAACTGCGAGGGTTATTCTCTCATCTACTCTTTCATTGTCCCTTCACCCTAAGATGAAAGTGAGGCATCACAGTCAAGCTGACTGCTAAGGTAACTGCTAACCTCACAGTCTCACTAACCTCAGTCTTGCTTTATTGCGCTGCTAAATTTCTGATAGAACATTTGAACATGCTGCTTTGTCCTAATAAGCTCTTCAAGGTAAGTAATAAGACATCTTTAAGAACAAAGCATGAAATAGGCTTGCCTTTTAGGCTTATAAATTAACAAAGAGCTGTGTATGTATTGTCTAAATACTTGGGGGTTTGTAGTATAGTCATTTATTTTATTATATATAATAACAAGCTGATAGTCTCTTCTTTAAAATGTCCACTTTAGCATGCCAATCAATAACTATTTCCATTATCTGCCAGCTATTTTCTTGATTGCTAAAATGCCCATTATGATTGCTCTGAGCCACAGGTGAGGTCTTCATATTAATATTTTTGCTACTGTATTTGATTCTTCAATCATGCAATGTATCTATAATCTAAGTCAATATCACTTCCTCTGTTTCACTTTGAGTACATACAACAAGTGTAAGGAATATAATGAAACCACAGTACATTATTTGAGAGTCAATGGTGGCCTTTATAGCTGTGGTAGATGACATTTCCCTTTGCATGAGCATAGTTCGTTTGCTGAGATCCAGGAAGGTACTGCACATCCTACACAGTTAGTCAATCCAGAAATGTGTCACCCATTTTGCCCATTGGGCCAATAATTGCTCTGCTGTAGACATATTCGACGTGTACATGTGCTTATTCCTCAGTTCTTATGTGCTTTGCTTCACAGAGGGAGCAAGCAGCACCTTGTTATAACACATTTTTTACCATGTTCCACAGGCCTGACTGTGTTTCATGCCTGACATATTAGTGCTTATTGCCCTATAGGCATTTTTGGAAGAGACACTTGACACAGACTTTTCACATTTCTTGCTGGCTTCAAAACCTGGAACCATTTTTAGACAAGAAGACTTGTAATGCCAGTGTTTAAAAATAAGTTAACATTCAATGCACAGTCCATGTGGTAAAGTATGTGTCATCTCTATAACAGATGTATATTTCATTGTTAAACAAAGCAAACAAAAATACATCACTAACTGCTAGTACCTACATCCTATTACACTCAAATTCTTGAATTCAGCTTTATGGCACTTACTTGAGTTGTTCTGTCCTGACTAGATCCTTGCTTGTTATGTAACTCTCAGTTGTATGTCGCTCTTGATAAAGGCATCTGCTAAATGAAATTGAAAATGAAATTGTTTGTGAAATTAAATTTGTATTTTGTTCCCTCATTCAGGTACAACGGGGAATATGGTGGTTTATTCAATATTAGCTATTACTTTAATTAGGCATTTATTATTATTTGGAAAAACCTGTACACCCCCCAAAAAACAAATCAATAAATAGGTGTCATTCAATGTTGCATTTAAATTATTAAACTTCAAATGTCTTATTCATGACATCGATTCACATCATCAAAATGATTGGCATCATTAAAAACCTTGATGGATTATTTACAAGACACCAGCACATATCTGCAGATGGCCATATCATGTAATCCTCCTGTGGTTGAAAAAGAAAAATCAATGATGAAAATTAGCTTCATTCACTGAAGTCAGACATCAACACAGATGTGACTGAGGCCACAAATAAAATGATTGGGCCAAGACAATTTCAACAGTAACAAGGGAGTCATCAGTAAATGACACTTCTGGTGTTCTTCAGTGGTGTTTGTTGTTATCTGTAGTTAAATGCTGTTGCTCCAATCCTTAGATGTGGCTCTGAAGAACATGAACGTGTTACCTGGAACCATCACACATATAAACTCTATTCACTTGCACTCTTCATCACATGCACACATACATCTGATTAAAAATATGGAAAGCCTTTTATAAGATAATCTATTTTTATTTGAATCTCAAGGAGTGACATTTAGAACTGATAAATATCAATGAAGAGTAGAATCAACTGTCCTGAAGACAGCAAGAGTGATTAATCATTCAAATATTAAACTGAGGTCATGCACTGCTTCAAAGAGTAAGAACCTTTGAGAAATAAGAAATATTCTACATTGTGTACCTTATCAAAAGATGTGAGCAGAATTAAACTGCATTTAATGATACACAATATATGTGTGGAATGAAAATAAATTGTAAAGCTTTGAAATAACCCAAACACAAAGTGAAAGGCAAACTTTGTTTCTCTGGCAGTAACAACAAAGCCATCAAAGGTGCTATACTCCATGCTCTCTTAAACCAGCACAATGGCTCTCCAAAAATATAAAAGAGAGGAAGTAAGAGGGCTGTGCTCCATGCTTCTCAGGTGAACAGCTGGACTGTGGAATATTTGGCGGGGAGAAAGTATGAGGCACAGCTGGCTTTTAAGAGGAAGAGCTCCCCTGGAGCCTCTGGGAGGTCACAGCCTGCTAGGCCGTGAAGCGTTGCTCGGCAGGAGCCGTGTGTAAAGGCAGAAGGCCTGTGCCACTGTGTGCAGATGTTCCCCCCGCTCTGCTGGCTGCTTCAAAACACACAACACACACACACACAATGCACAAACCTTGGTGCAGAGATGATTTAACACAGAGCAGGAACACTTAACACACACCTTCACAGACACATAAACACAGGCATCACACACATTCATACATGCACACACATATTCCCTCTCTATATACTGCCTGCACTACGTCACTTTCTTGTGTCCTCCATGGCAACAAGCACCACCTCAGTGCTCCTGAGTGGTGCTGCTGGAAACAATAAAGTAGGGTTTAAATGAGCTCTCCAAGGTCTGAAACACACAACCAAATGTAAGAAGGTGCCCCTCAAATGCAGCAGCAAACTGCTCCTCTTCACTCCATAATGGAGCAGCTTCTATTCATTACCAACAGGCAAAGCAGAGTTACAGGACAAACTAAAAGGTGAAAATAGCTCAAGGGCAAGGTTTTAACCTTCAACCCCCTCAGTACTATATCTTATTATGTATGTCTCTCACACTGTGCTATATTCGAATAGCATTGCACAACAAACATAATTAATCAATCAAACACAAAAAACGTCCTTCCTTTATTCCTGAGCTGTATGCATTTATTGACCTCAGTGCTCCTCTGGGATGTATACATGAAGGACAAACCATGCTGTCCATGGCAAACTGAGCCAGTGTTTACGGTATCATTACAAAATAACTCGTCAAAGAATGTCAGTCAAAATCGGGTGTTATGGGAGATTTATTTCAGGTAGAACATGTATCATGAGAGATGGCACCATAGGATATGTATAGTCATCAGACACCAGCATCAGCAGTCTACTGACAGTGATGAATAGAGAAAAAGACAGTATGAGTGGCAGGCCCTAGTGAGGGACAGCACTCTGCTCGGCAACCTCTTCTGCACCGTCTGTCCACCCCGACAAACCCTCGCAAACCCAAGAGACAAATCCTGCTGCTGACACCAATGGACAAGCACATCTGGCAACCAGGGTCCACTGGGGTCCACAGTGACAGCCCCAATCAGCCACTTGATATTCACTGTGCTGACTTCCCATCCCCTCACTCTGATGCCAGACACAGAAGGAAAGAGAGCAAAGGAGAGAAGGGGGGGGGCCAACCTTTCAACAGGAAATCAAATATTAATCAGCCCAATCAGGCATATCTTCACATAACTGCAGTCTGACATTGATATTCAATCAATCAATCAAAAAGCCTAAATAAGGATGGATCACCACGAGATCAACAAAAGAACAATAGAAGGTTTAGAGTGAATGATGGCAATGGGACCATGAATATTAATGCCTCAATGGAGTGCTCATGAGTTTTTCCATAATTCAGTCATTTCAGAAGTAAATCTTAGCTTGTCAGCGTGTGTCTAACACTGAAACGTGAACACTTCAGTACAGTATCAAAGTAGCAATGGTTGTTTGCAGTGTTAAAACCTGCACTGATATGACAGTAGTAGTTGCTTTATATGTATTGTTAGTTCTATTGCCCTTTCATTAATTATGTACCAGAAACTGGCCAAAGGCTATATTGTTGTCTACAGTGAAAATTAAATATTGATAAAGCTCCAGCTTTCACCCCAGATTTCATTGTGTTAACAAATATGTTTTGTTTGCAAAACAATTTGAATTTAATAATTCATCAAAAAGGAGAGAGACCATTATCATTCAGTATGAGCCCTGTGCGGGCTCCAGATGTCAGGGATCATGTCCTCGCGCTGATGATACATGCAAAGTCTGTGCCCTCTTTTATACATTATTGAAAGCAAATTCTGCAAGGTGGGTTTAGACATGGGCACAGGGACTGATACAAAACACGTATAGAGGTGACCTGAGACTGTCTGTCAGCAAGAAATCGTGACAGAATTATAAAAATGTATTTACACAGGCATTGTGTGATCATTGTATTCATTTAAAACACAAGAAACTGTTTTTGTGAAGAGGGATTTTGTAAATGCAATTCATTTCAAATTAAAGAAAATTGTTTTTAATTATTCTTGACTAAATTAACACATTTTAATTTGAACAAGCTTTCATTGTTCAGCATGTCATGTTTTCTTTAGCTTTAAAGCCTTAAAATGAAGACAAAATGAACTCACCAGAAATACTGGTTGTTGTAAGGTTAAAAACTCACAGGCCACAAATCCAGGCTACAGAGAGATCATAGCGTCCCAGTGGGCTATAACATTAGTCACCAGCTACATGTTGGTCATAAATCTAACATAGCTGCATCTGAAATGATTCTTTATTTGTCATCATAGGCTGTAAGGAGGGCGAAAACAGGCAATTACAACATTAACCTGCCACATCCAAACCCTGTTGACCACTCCGTCAGCCTCTGGTAACAAAGCTTGACTTGACATTCCGTTAGCAGCGATGTGGGGACTGCAAAATAGAGGGAAAGTGGTGGCTGATAGGCGTGACGGAGAAGAGAAAGAGAGAGAGACAAGGGACGCCTGTTTGGGATTTACACTGGCGGCGTGCTCACCTAGCAGCTGACCGTACTGCTTCACAGGTCACCCGTTCTAACCGGACTCCATTAATACGCCAGTCCACCTTGTGGCACACTTTATGCTCCAGTGCATCCACCGCCTTAGGGACAACTTCACTGGCACTTTACTCTACAACAAAGTAAGAAAGGGAGGAGGCATGCGGCCCAGGAACAAAGACACACTCTGAAAATATAAGAAAGTCACACAGAAAGTTTGAAGTAGTGAGTAGTTTTCTTACTGTAAACTCATATACTCCGCTGTATAGAACGGTAGATACAGCGAACTTTCACAGCTTCAGCGGTCAAAGTTTTCTTTTCTTGCTTTGGAGTTGACTCAAGTTTATCTGATATACCAGGTTCTACTTTTTTGGCCCCATGGTCTGAAGCACACTTTTGGGACAAGCATGGACATCATGGTATAAATGTGTTTTATGAGTAGGCAGCTGCCGAGGGCAGGCTGTTTTTTATGTTTTCTGGCCGAGTACAACACGGCCACCTGCTTGGTGTAAAACCCTCACTGCTATGCTGGGCTTTATGGGCACGTCTCACAGCTAAACAAAGATATACAAGGACGTGTGCGGAGAGAGCTGCCTGCTGCATATGGTGTGCACTTAAGCAATTCATCGGTACCATAAGCATTGGAGGGAGCAAATCCTCTGCTCCTTGTGGCTTCCAGAGCACCATGGGACCTGAGTGATATTGCTTGGTTCATGAACCCACTGATGAATTACTTTCCTCTACAAGTCCACGTTTCCCTTAGGCATGACTGTATGTGTCACTCCTCTGACAACTCTGTTTGCCTAAGCTCCAGAAAGCCTGCTGATTATCCTGAGACTCTAGGTGGAGATACCGCAACTGGGTGGGGATTCACAGATGATCACCCCTATAGGATTCACAGAAGTGAGCTTGTGTTTGGGCTGTGGAGGGAGGTGAGTGGCACTCAACCACCTGCTCTTCTGATAAACAAGTTCATGTATAAGAAAGAGAGAAAATGATTATTAGAAGGATTTCAGTGTCATCCCTCCCTCTCTCGCTCTCGCTCTCACTTTCACAACTGCGAGTGGCAGAACAAAATTACTCCCCGCCAGTGAATAATAAGGAAGTTTATGAAACGTGACGAATGCGATGGCACTCTACATGAAATACCAATGAGGGAAGCGCCCCAGCGTGGCAAATGCTACATCCTAATATCAACACTCACCTTGTGTTACTGCCTCTCCTCCCCAGAAGGACACATCATGGTGAGAGTATGAACACATTATGCGGCGACACTGACAAACTTAGCAGTGGCATGTGGGCACAGGCAGGTGAATGTGCACGTGAAGGCGGCATACCACCACAGAGGGGAGAAAGTGTTGTCATACATTGTCTCAATGTCGGGGGGTAGGAATTTGGCAGTGTCACCTGTGTGCAGACACGCTGTGTGCATATTTGGTCACAGTGGGGGTCAGAGGAGGTGTGTTTATGACTCAGATACAGTTGTCACTCAGTGTTTGAGTGAGTCAAATTAGACACCCATTAACACTGAGAAACCAGCTTACTGTGACACACTCAGAAGAATGTGTGAACATATAACAAGTGCTCAAACAATGAATGAAATTGTATTGATATTTGACTGATCGATCTATCAAGTAAAATTATGGAAGTTATTTGCCGTTTCCTGTTTTGGATCTGATTTGTTTTATTGTATTTTAAATCTTCAGGAAAGCTTCACATTTTAATTTTTAAAAGTCTATCTTAAAACAAGATATGGCCATATGTATGTTGAAAGAGTTATTGGTGGCTGTCATCATTCCTCCACGACATACTGGGTATGAGGACATCATCTCCTTTCAGTATGAGTGATGGGGGACAAAATCAATAGACCTCACCCTGTGCAAAATTGCATTTTAAAATTGAGCTGAAGCTAATATGAGACTTTAACTGACTGAGTTACACAAATCATGTGGGCATCTTGCAACGTTACAGTCTTTTTAGTAGTAGGAAAGTGCCCTCCTTGCTCTTCTGCTGAGCTGCAGGGGAGAGATAGTAACACAACGAGGAAATTTCAAACACTTAATTTGTCTAACCCCAACACAAAGAACTGAAGCCTCATGTTTTCTTTGGAATCCATTTTTGAACAGAATGAGGTGAAATATTGTGAACTTTTCCTTTAATACCTCTGGGAAGCGCTGAGCAAAAATTGTCTTTCATTATCATTGTTTACAGTGGAATCATACTCTGATATGATCATATTATTGTTTTCCATATAAATGATTGTAAACTAGTTATATTTAAAAGTAACAGCATTAGTAATGTTGAGATTTTTTTATTGTCCACATGTGAAGATATTTTAGTTGAACATGGTTTAAATGCTTTTCATATTAGGTCTGTATATCATTTGAATGGTTTTGCTAGTTTGAGTACCAAAATGAAATCTCCACTTTGAGGACTGCTATGTATGTGTTTCTACAAAATGCATTTTTATTTATATAGTTTATAAAAAAATAAGCCACATAGCCTACCGCTTAGAACACGCTGTTCCGGCCACGGGACGGGTCGGAGGTTGGGAGGTAGCGACAAGTTCTTCTGAATGTTTTAAACACCAACCCTTAAACATATATATTCATGCCGTACATTGTTAGAAAGCTTAGATTGTCCTGATTCATTCAAGACCACTCACAAATTATATGGTTGCTCACAGCAGTAATAGTATTAGCGACTGCCTCGGCTAACCACTCAGCTAAAGTAAGAACAGCTATAATTTCTACATACCTTCAAAGTCTTCCCTTTATCCACAACGATCATCTTATGACACAGGACTTCTTGTACAGCTTGCCAAGTATCCATTCTTGTGAAATATGAAATCCGTTTCCTTCTAACCGAAATACTTTCCTCAATATGTCCATGTATTTAGTCCAACGCGTAATGTAACACACACGGAACAAACCCATAGACTGTGTAAAAGAAATTCACTGTACGTAACATCCGTGACGTCACCCATTGGTTTCCAATCTAGGCAGCGCCATCTTGAAAATTCTTCTTCTTCTTCTTCTTCTTCTTCTTCTGCTGTTTAATGGCGGTTGGCAAACAACGAATTGGTGCATTACCGCCACCTACTCGAATGGAGTGTGGATCAAAAGTGGCCATAACACCCTCTACAAAATAACTAAATAAATACTAAAATAAAAATAAAAATAAATAAATAATACATTAAAACAAACAAACAAAAAAACAAAAAAAACGAATTTATATCCTCCCCATTAAACCACTCAATCTAATAAACTCCATCTTGAAAATTTCAGGTGCATGCTGGGAAAAGTAAAAACACGGATTCTACTTATAATAAGGCGGGGCCATGGGCCAAATTATGTGGGAAATATGAACAATATGATTTCAATTCTACACTGTGATCAATAATAAGGAAAAACAGTTTGAATATGAGCAAACATTTATTGCTCTCTTTTCATATTCAGCAGTTTGTGATAGATTTAGATGAGGTTCATCAATAGTGAATAAACATGATGATTAATTATTGACAATAATTATGGTATTGAATTCTACCTTATGTATTTTGATTTCTCACCCAAATACACAATATTTGAATGTATTATTGAGGTCCAGTAAAAATCTTGAATGCATTTCCTTCCTCATAAAAGATTTGATTGGTTTTTTCAAATAATTTGAAATCTCCATTGTTTACATCCATGTTTGCTAGCTAGGGTACCTTTAAAACATTAATAAAAAATTAAAAAAAAACAAAGAAAACAAATTAATTGATAATGAAAACAAGCATTACTTGAAACCTCACTAGTGAGGCAACAAAACTTGCTGAACTTAACTTTTCAGCTTGTTTATCTGGCTCAATACTGCCATATAGCAGTTTTGTGCTTTACATCATCCTGCGGGTTTGTCTCCAGGTTACAGCAGCTCCTGTTCATCCATTTTCTCTCCTCACACTCCTCCACAGCTGAGTGACAAAACTTTCTCCTGAGTGAAATCATGCGTTACCCTCTCACCTCTCTGATGGCCATTCCACTACCTCGCGGGTCATTATTCGCTGCCGGGCGTGACAAAGAGGAAGTCTACTTTGTTTGCTTGCTCGCACTCGTTAAACCTTTCAGTGCAAAATGAGTTGCTGTGTTTCAACTAGAGCATTATTAATAATCACGAGCTGGAAAATAAACTGTTAGGAGGCCTGAATGGAATACCCTCTATTTTTTATGAGTATTTGTGTGCATGTGAGTGTGTATTTGTGTGCATGCATGCAAGTTTATGTTCACAGGGTCAACCCTTTTATCCTCGTCTTTCAGGAGAGAATGTGTGAGTGTTTGTGTGTTTCTGCATTTTCCGCAGGGACTGTTTCAGTTGAGGGCAAAGAACACAGAGAAACTTTGAAAGAGCTTTTATGTACTTTTGAGTGAAATGATCCTAAGAAAGGCTTTTTATAAAGAAAAAAAAAACTTTTCATTCAAGCTTCCACATCCAGAAGGGCACTTACTCAATTACCAAGCTCCATTCCTCTCTTTCTGCATCCATCAAACCCTCCTCTATTCTTAGGCCTGCATCTGTGTTGTGTACAGAGGCATTGCCATAGGCTAAGAGCATGAGCTTAGTAGTAGAGCAATGTAGGGCATGTCAGTGAGTATACAATGAGTCAGCCATTTGTAACCACTTTTTGGCCATATTGTGAGACTTCAAAAGATCAAACAACCAGAAAAAAGGCAGCATACTTGATTACTAATCTCGCTAATTTTGACTATTTTTGAAGGGAAAAGTTTTTTGTCCTTGTACTTATTCTGGATGATAAGTTTTGACTTTTGAAATATTTAAAAAAGACAAAAAAGAACGTACTTTGATATCATACATTGGATAAAGTAAAATAGGGCATATGCAGGTAAGACTGATACACTATGACAAGCTAAGTGAATGAGAGGTAAACTCATTCTGTCGCCCTCACTTCCACATCTCTGCTCTCTTTTAACTACAGCCTTGTCACTCAGTAGCCTGAAAGGCAAGACCTCACACAGGTTGGACAGATAAAAGTCTCCTCACTTCATTGCTGTTTGACATTTTACCTCCCAGAAAAGTTTCAGCCTCTCTTATCCTCCCTTTCTTTCACTCTTTCCATCTCTTAAACACACACACACACACACACGCACACCCACACCCACACACACACACACACACTGGTGCACTCCTCTCGATGTGAGTCCATCTCCTCTCCTCCTGTCCATCTGCCAGGCAAAATGGAGCCTCAGACAAAGGAGACGGAGGCTAACTCAGTGATCTGAATCAAATGGCAAGAGGAGGAGGGGAGCAGAGGAAAAGAGGAGTGATGGGTGCCAGGGAGGGAGCAAGGGAGACGTGGGAGACAGAGACTTTGGATGGTGAAGGGAGGCATGAGGGGCTAGATGTGAATATTTTCTGACAGGTTGAAGTCTCCTCTGAGCTGACCCTCTCCCTGCTGGGAGCCATGTCTCTTGGATGTGGGTGGGGTGAGGCAGGATGGAGAAAAGTAGATATAAAAAGGAGCAATGAACTGTGATCATGGAGATGCTGTGTTGAATAGTATCAACGGTGATCAAGAATAAGCAAATATATTTATTTTACCCATACCAAAACACAAACTCTTGACTGGAATCTATCTAGTAATACATTTTTTCCAGGTTAGATTCATACCAGCATCACTCAGTGTCAAATAGCATTATTGTTATTTGTATTGTTTCTACCCAGCACTTGAGGTAAAGTGACATAGAAGACGCAGCTGCTGTCTGGTTCATTTTAAAATATCATGTAGTGAAAAAAAGTATTGATTTGTAAGTAGTATCGCTGCGGCAGGGCATGCTGGACAAACACGATGACAAGTGAGTTCCAGGGTTGAAGAAGAAAAAAAAAGAGGGCAGATCATTGGTTTGAACGTCTGGGGAGGATGTCTGAAATATAGTGAGATGGCTCAAGATGTTAACATGGCTGACACTGGATGTTGAGTAAAGCAAAAAGAAAGATACAGCAAAGACTTTGATTCTTGTTTATTCAAGGACTAAAACGATTGATCAGTCAATCAACAGAAAATTAATCTAGAAGTGTTTGTGATTAATTGTTTTATCATTCATCGAACAAAACAAACTTCTGCTGGTTTTCTCTGTTGTGTGTTTTTTAAATTGCTTTTTTGTTTATTGAATGTTGGCCAAACAAAACAAGCAATCTGAAAAAAAGCATTTAGGCTGTTTTTTTTTTAAACAAACCTTGACTTCATTTGTACTGTACTTTACTGTGACTACTTGCTAAATTTGAAAAAATACAAATGAACTTCTCAGCAACACTTTCATGTACTGCTGAAATCAGAAAATGAATGACAGACTAAAATATGGAAGGACAAGTTACTCATGAGCTAGGCTGTATCCAAAATCACCTCTTATGTACTGTATATTGCACTACAGCATTTAAACTGTCTGCATTTATTTGAGTGTGTCAATTCTGAGTGACCCCAAAAACCCTACCGTCTGCTAACAATCCCACAATGCACCACATCATATCTTATAGATGGGGGGAAAAATGCACTTGTGTGACTCTACAGCTGTGATATAGAACACTAATAACAGAACTGCTGATTTCTGCTGCGGGGGTGTGATGGGACGTGATGATGAAAAATTGAGTCAGTTAAGTTGTAACGTTTTTATCTCAGCTTTTTTATAGTCATATTGTCTCTTTGTAGCCTGGCAGCAAATATTTTGTGGAGTTGGGAACCACTGATCTATGGGAGGAAATACTTTTAGGAATGCATGAGATTTGTTTCTGCCGTACCAGATTTGGCCACAGGAAAAAAAAAAAAAACTGGCAGCAATGCTAAGTTTGCAATACTATATTCAGCTCTTGTGTATAAATGTCATGAAGAAAATGTCTGCTGTCTGCGATGTCTAATGAAAATACCAAACAGTGTTTGACTGAATGCAGGCGTCTTATCTTGAAAACACAGTGACTAGTGCAGCGTTGCGGCGGATGGTCACATTATTTGACATACTTTAATACAGACAACGCTGAGCTGTTTATGGCACGCACACACCTGCAGAACATTAGACAAGAAAATACTTTCACAAACATAATTATCGAGACACCCATTCACCCTGAACACACACATACGCGCATTTCTCAAACTCTCATGTTTAAGTGCAAAGTGCTGCTTGAATAAGATTTCTCCTCAGACAGAATTAGCTCAGGTAAGGAGGGAATCGTTACTGTCTGCTTTGTCTCATCTCCATAATGTTTGCGTATTCTCAAGTAGGTGGAAATGTGAAATGAAACATAATTATGTTGTACTCCTGCTGACAACTGATCTGTCACCAGGCGCATTAGAAACACGACTGTGTGTAGCGTGAAGAAGAAAGAGGGAGAGAAAAGGGAGCTTGTGTGGGCCTGGCTCATCTCTCAGAGTCTGACAAGACTACTTACGTGGAGGTTGTAGAAAAAAAAAAACAGGATAAAATAAATAAGTAAGTCCTGCCACATACACACAACTGTAACCTTAAGCTCATTAGACAAACACACTTCCCATATCATCCCTCATTCTACCATCCTAACCAAGACAGATCTCTCACCCTCATTGCAAATTGCAATTACACCAGACCAGACACATAAAGCACGGGGTGTATAATCTTTTTGAATCACCTGGAAAGTCAAGAAGATAAAAAAGCCGCCCTTCTGTAGAGCTGCATAGCTGGTGCCGTGTAAGGAACTAGATTGGCCTCTTTCAGCATGTTTACTTGCAGCCAAGAACAAATTAACCTCCCAAGATCAACAATAAACCTAATTAGAGTTGTGTTCTGCAGCACACATCTCTAAACACAGATCACAGCTTGTTGAGAGATGAATCTCCATCTGTCTGGCTGCACACTGGGAGGAGGAGAGACTCCGAGAAGATCAGTCCCAAGATTCGAAGAATGGAGCTTTGTGTGTCTGTGTGTGTCGGTGTGTGTGTGTATACACAGCGAGAGATTGAGAGGCCCTCTGTGTGTGTGTGTGTGTGTACACAGGGAGTGAGAGGCCCTCGTGGGGCCATGGGGTTACTTCCCCACGTCAGCCCTTATTTTATGATGTCATGCTGCAGCAGGGAAGTGGGACATGGCACATGCAGAAAGAACACGCCATTGGTTTTGAGCAGGTTTAGTGGAAGGGTGGTGGGGGGAGGGAGTGTAACGCTAAGGAGATAGGACAGGAACAGCTCTGCCCTGCCATTTGACACTCACTCCTGGGACTCACACATCCAGACAGGGAGGAACACATGAGTGAGGAAACAGGCGAGTCAATACATTTCACAAACTGTTGTCAAGTGCAAACACGCATACACTGAGTTCAATTTTCCCACGTTTGCTTCACTAAAATAAAAATATATTCTCACATTTTATTATTAATTTCAAACCTAACTTGCCTATAATAGAATCAGGCACACAGTGCTTGTTTTTTGACAACCTACAAGAGATGAAACACACAGAAAATGTTTCCCTGGTTATCACATTAAATCCTCCAGTATCAAATAATAAACAAATTATTGAATTTTTACGCTGCCTTTCCTTATCCTCCGACTTGGGCTGGGAAAAATTTGTAGGCACAGAGGAGATTTTAAGGTCTGAAAAATGATTAAAAAGGGTTTTTCTGGATATGTATTTTCTGACTCTAGTAATTTCGCTAAGCTGCCGTTAGACATGACAGCATTATCACTTTGCCTTTGACACTGTGCAAGATAAAGCAGTGGGGACCCCAAGGTCCAAATATGTTGCTTTTATAGGTAGGAGCTGTCCCATTCATCATGTGCCAACACCCAGAGCTCTCTGTAATCCCTGTCCATAAGTCAGCGTGGGGCAGGTATCTTCTGCCCTGCCACAAAGTAAACTGAGGATGCAATTTTAGATCTGAGTGTTTGGCAAGACAAAAGGTGAAACTTGAAAAAAAAATAGAGTATAATAAATATGTCTTCATGTGTGAATGACTCAACATAATGACAAAAAGACAAGACACTGTATCTTTCAGAAATCAGTTTATATAACAAAGTGGTTATTGTTTAGTATCATATTCCATTACATACCTATGGAAGGACAGTGTGCATAACCATTCTGTTTTTTTTCATGTTCTTAAGGATACAAATAAACTTAAAATGTTACAAATATAAATGTTTTTAAGACAACAAAACATACTCAATGACAACAAAGAAGGTAGGCAGGGATATGGCAGCGTACACATCATGGTGGGATTGGGTTCGTCAATAGTTATGAGTGTTGTTTGTTTACTCAGCCGCAATTGGTTTACCAAAAATCAATAGTAAGCACTAGCAAAGTAGGAAAGACTCAGATATGTGGCAGCTGGGAACTATTTACCAAAAGAAGTATTTTGCAAATAGTTCACTCTGTTAGTGGCAATGTCATATTCAAACATTTCAAACAATTCTGCCTGAGCAGAATATCTTGTGAGGTAAAGTGCACAGTCAGTGAGTGTAGGTTACATTGCAACCTCGTCTTTTATTTAAAGCGCTTGCCACCAAATATCACAAACGTGGCACCTTTGCACTTTTTGATAAGGTCTTTCATACCCCTGCCTCCTCTTTCACAATTACATTGAGCACAAGTCGTATCATTCAGGTTTGTTAGTTACAAGCTAAAAGACGATGGGGATGATTGGCCCAAACACATAAAGGGCCTGTTTTCACACGGAAACAATGAGCCTCTCTTGCTATTTTCTATAAAAACACATACTTCTGCTTATCTTAAAAGATGGGTTGGGACAAAACTACAACAATCACGTACAGGGATGATGAGGAATGTTGTCATCGTAGAAGTTTTTCTTTTAGTTGAAAATTAGCTGCACTGTAGCTTTTTTAAATTTTTTTCATGAAAAAGAAAAATTATTTAAACACTTATGATTTCAGCCACTGCATTACAGACATGCGGTCTTTTGAATGGCAACCTGCTTAAAAGTGTGTGATGCCTCAGTCAATTTGGGAGCGTGTCTATGTTCCCACAGCCCTATGTTCCCACAGCCCTATGTTCCCACAGCCCTATGTTCCCACAGCTCTATGTTCCCACAGCTCTATGTTCCCATGTTTCTAACAAATTATTCAAATGTGGGAACATCGGGATGTGGGAACATAGAGCTGTGGGAACATAGGGCCTAATTTTGAAAAACAAGTAAAAGGCTTAGTAATGTGGGAACATAGAGCAGTGGGAACATAGTGCTGTGGGAAAATAGTCCTGTGGGAACATAGAGCTGACCCCGTCAGTTTTATGTTGCATCATTCAAAAAAACAATAGGTGCTCATAGTGATCACTATAGCGGGAAAAATTTGGAACTTCTACAATGGCGAACACATGATAGCTCTTATATCATCATTCTACAATGGAATCATTACAAAAAGTGTTTTTAAAACCCAAATAATAAATTACATCTTACAAAAGATGTTTGAGCATTTTAGATAAGAAATACCACATGACTATCATTTGTAATCACATCAAAATCCTAAGATGTTCTTTATTGGACCAACAATGTTAATTAAACAATGGCTAAAAAAACCTCAAAAGATTTTATGTCTGCACAATGAGACCTTTACTCCCTTTGATATACAAAATAAAACAAATGGAAACACAATGGTGAAAACTATATTTAAAAAAAAGTTGGCACATGTTGAAAAAGAAATATAAGTTGATTAAATAAAACATTTTCAGTCAAATTATTCCGGAAAAAAAATAGATACTGTAATTGTCACCACATACCACTGCGTGTCCAATCACAAGGTCAAAATAACGCCAAATGTCACATTGGTGTTGTGTAACAGAGGATTGATGTCAAAGAAAAAAAAAAGTTATTCAATTCCTCTAACTATACAGGTATGATGACAAAGGGCGAGTTGCGATTAGAAAAAGGAAATCACTGCCTTTTTACACCACATCTCTCTCTGCGCTGTACAACACATCCTTAAAAACTCCTATCTATGCAGAATCCCTTATCCGGAAACCTCATTTTCTATGCTTTCTCTGTGTGACTGCTTGAACCTTATATTCAGGGGAGAATTATTGTCTCCTTAAATATGCAGACTTCTCTGAGCATTGTGGATGCACCTTGAGCCGAGATGATGTGTAAAATTGCATTTTTAGAAGCATGCGAGCTGGGAAAGGAGGCATCATGAAACAGACACATCACAAGCAGCACTAGCAGATTGTTTAAATGAAAAATCTCCATCTATTCAGTACAGGAATCAAGCACACTGAATCCCGTTTTGCCCGGGTTCCTGTTCCGATTACTGAGTTGGCATTGCGCTCACACACACTCCAACAAACATAAACACAGAGCCTAGAGCACAGTTATGGTATTACCAAAGTAACTTGGTTTATGGTAAAAGGGTCACTTATGCCATTAGTGCTGGGGAATTGGAGGGCATTGGGAGACTTGCTTGCTAAGACAAGCATCATCTTGTCTTTTGTGCCCCTCAGTCGATTATTCTGGTCATGCCCACTCTCCATGCAGAGTCAGTTGTTGTTTTTAGTAGCATCTGCTTACAGTTTAGGGCAGTAAGAGGACAGGACTGCCCTAGGCATGAATATATGAATAAGTAGTAAACATAGAAACTGTTTTCTACAGTGGCTCCTCTCAGAGACACAAAGCTTTACAGTCAAGTTTCTACTAGTTTGAACACGAGCACCAAGCGTGAGGTGTGTTGTTCGATGTTGAGAGCTTCATTAGGAGGGATCATTTATTAAAAACAGCTGTGAAGTATTTTGCTTTGACATCATATATATCCCAACAGGAAACATAGGCTTTAATAGGGTGTTACAGTCGGTAATTTTCACGGTAACACTTCAGTTTTAAAGCCATGGAGTTCCTCATTAGATTTGAATTTTTTTTTTTACCCACAGGATTTTCAATTAATGCACATAATACAGCCTGTGGTTCATATTAAGCCTTCACTTTATATTTTGTTCTGTGATATAAATGATGCCTGTTAATATCTCACCTGTGAATTTTAAGCTGTAGGACATTAACTCTGTTTCCATTAATGACACATAGTTTTTTTAAATGTAAATATTTTTCTTTGAGGAGATAATGATTTTGAACTAAATGTGCGCATTTAGTTTTTTTTTTTCCAACAGAGCTTTTTCTTATTATTATTTGAAAACCCAGAGGAAACAAAAAAACACTGAGTGGATCATTCAACAATTTGTAACCAAACAGATATAATTTCTGAATTGTTTTTTAGAGCCTACATAAAAATAAAAAACTATATTGACTGAAATAAATTTAGATTAAAAAAGAAATAATAATAATAATAATAAAAAAACCCTTTTCATAATCAAACTACCCACTCTGAAATCTTGTATGACCTCAGAACAGGTCATGCGGTCATGTTAACTCCTCCAGGCAGTTGTATGCATTTAGAAATGTGTCAGTCTCTCACGTTAACAGCAAAAGTGACCTTGGGACAGAGATCAGCACCCACAGGCATCAGTTAGATATTACAAAACTAAAAATAAAATGCATCTTGTCAAAATGGAGATTACACGCTCAAGATCCACGAGTCACATGCTGTGACATATTGGTGTAGACAGGGGCCAGCTCTTTTGGCTTTGTGGGATATGTAATGAAATGATTCATGTGGACTCTGGGTACATTTACTATTAGTAATTGTCTGCATGTTGGTTGAAGGAGGGGTTGACAGATAAAAAACTAACCACTCCCATCACTGTTCAGAGTTCAGCAATAAAAAAGAGAATAAGCAGGTTGTAGACTTGCCAACATGGGTGTTGAATCCAGGTTTTTCCTTTGAAGAACAGCTGGCCCACTGGCCTTTGTTGCATGCACTCTGTGCAGCGGCATATTCTTCTGAATGATAAGCATACATTATGGTGCTGTCCTTCTGGGAAGAATCTCTATTTTTAACATACTGCATGTTTAATGTCAAAACAGTATGAACTATGGTGCTTTATTTAAATTCTTTGTAAAATATAAGATTCGAGGGCTTGCAAAAATCAAAATAGATTTTTTTAAGCAATGAAAATCGTCCATTTCCAACAGCAGCAAAGTAAAAATGTTCCTTTTCCTATGAATCAAACCATCTAGAGAGGAAGCATTTTGAGTGATGAGAAAGTAATGTATAAATACTGTATGTAAGGCGTCAGACGAACAGCATGAGAATTAAATGTCTGTGAGTGATGTAATGTAGATTCTTTAGTTCTGTGTGGCTCTTTTAGGCTTTTTTGTCCCATACTTGGTGCTTTGTGTGTATGCGTGAGAGTGCTTTAGCGTGTGTGTGTGTGTGTGCCACAGTGACGTCTGGTCTGTCCCTCCTTCAAATGTCTTCCAGGTCTCCTCCTCGCAGGCCTCTTTGGCACTTATCTAGCGTCTTATGGTAGGCGCGAGCAATCATCGAGCTTGGTGATTTGCGTTGTGGCGTGAACGAGACCTTTCCAGGACTGCACGGCGGTTGTCTGTTCAGAGAGAGAAACAACAAAGAATCAGAAACAGAGTGAGACTGAGAAAGAACAAGAAAGTGTTGTTACATTGATCCATACTGGCACGCAGGAGCTCAACTAAATGAAAGACTGTATAGAGGCGGAGAAAAGAGACAGAGTAGAGAGGAGAAACAACATGAAGCAAATCCAGGCTGACTGAGAGCGGAGCAGCAGGGGAGGACAGAAAAACAGAAGAAGCTGTTGGAGTGGAGGTGCTTGTGTCTGGAGTCATAGTAACTCCATTCAGCTCCTGATCCAGGCTTCCACTGAAGAGCCCCTCAACCTAGTCTCACTCAGATACAGCATATGCACAGGAGACAAAGTAAATGCACACATGCTGGAGCACACAAACAGTTGGAGTAAGAAGCGTGGGCAGGAGAATAATAAGGCTGCATATATCGCACATATAGAACACGACAAGGCAATAAACAAACACTGCAAGATATATTTGTGCTATACCCTTATTCTGGTCTGCTTCTGAAAGATTCTTTGTGAGGATACTGTGCGTCTGATTAAAAAACTTTAAATATAAACTGGAAAATGCTGAAAGAAAAGGTAAGGAAATAAAAGGTTGCAGTAGTTGCTATGCACCCAGTGATTAGTGACAGTGATCGTTTCACTGGAGCCTTTGTGGACAGGAAGCAGTCACATTTTGGGTTTTCTCTATTGCCAGTCCAATGACAGAGTCATACAAACACTGCCTCCCATGCTATCCAACCATGCCTGCCCAGAAATGCCCATGGCATCCACTGGGCAGCCAGGTGGCAGGTGGGGCTGGACATAACCAGGAAGCATAGCCATGCAGGCACACCCACACAGGACTCCCTGGTATTTCCAAGCGTGCCGTCACCACCGAGCCTATTACTCAGTGCCAGCTGTAGGGTGCCAGGCATCCCGGGCTGGGCGTTGTTTAATGGCACTCGCTCCATCCATCATGTCAGGTAATGAGCTGAGAGTGACTGTGATGGCTAGGAACACTTACACAAACATGCTTCCACACACACACATACAC
This sequence comes from Scomber japonicus, assembly GCF_027409825.1. Lineage (NCBI taxonomy): Eukaryota > Metazoa > Chordata > Actinopteri > Scombriformes > Scombridae > Scomber > Scomber japonicus. The sequence continues at coordinate 23,193,605 of NC_070585.1, read as the reverse complement.
ACACACACTACACAGACTCCCACCATCACAGTCGAGAACAGAACACTTCTTCTTCAGATTGGATACAAAGCAACATGCAGATGGTGCACAGGAGGAGAGAGGGAGAAAGAGGGAGGGAAGGAACAGAAAGAGCGAAGGGAAGACAGATCAGGATGTCTATAATATATTCTCTGCTTGTTTCATGATAACATACATTTATATATAGTGGGTAATTGTTAAAGCTAACAAGTTCTGGCAGTGTGGTGAAAAATGTCATCACTACTTATCCATGCACTCATTTTTATGTCGACAGGTTATGGTTCCCTATGTGAGCAGGACTTTTCAACCCTCTTCCCTATAAAAAAAGCATCCATAGAAAGAAAGACTGAAAGAACAAAATGACAAAAAGGAAAAAAGGGGACAGAATTGCAGAAAAAAGGTAGATCATCTACAATCTATCCCTGCCAATCATTTGCAAGCCCAATTGCTGTAACCTTATTTCTGGCAGCAGTACCCTTTGACCCTCAGTCTATCAGAGAAACATAAAAAGCAGAAAATACAGTCCCCCCTGTCTCTAATTTGGGCTCATCTTAGGCTACAGCTGTTACTGTAAATAGGATTGGAAAACAGACAGCAGAAAGGAGCAAAGAGAAGACTATACAAAATAGGTTATGAATGAATTAGAAGATGAGTAAAATCATAAAAGACACACTGGAACAATCCACAGAAATTATAATTATAATAAAGACTTTCACAATCCATACATTTTTTTTTGTGTGACACATTACATACAGTACCTACCATGATATCTCTGACAAGAGAATATGTAACAGCCTAAAGCCACCTTTTGTTCATTATTATTCTTATTTATTGTAAATCAGGTTATCTTGCCTTTTGTGTTTTGTGGAGAGGCCTTTGTATAGGCCCTCTCCTGCACAAGGGCTTGTTCATTTTTTCATTGTGGAGACAAACATGTAATATATACTGTATATATAATTATACATGTATATTTGTTATAATGGCTATCATTATTTCCCGCAGCCCAAGGTGACATCTTCAAATGTCTTGTTTTGTCCACAACAGCCCACAACCCAAATATATTAAGTTTACTGTTATAGGGTTAAATAAAACCCGGAAATGATTGACATAAGAGAATCTGGACATTTTTTTCTTTTAAAAAAAAGTTGGCAACTAGTGGATTCATTGACTAATCATTGTAGGTCTAACATCAGCTGAAACAAAGCACACATTGCTACAGCTTACAAAGCAGTATGTTAAACCTGTGATTTGGATCTTTTGCTATCAGTTCCCCAAATGTACAGTAGCTGCATTGAAACTAACATCAGCCCTTAAGAAAGAGCACACTGTTACTTGCTTTGATATTTGAAGAGGCCACCATTTTCTATGCTGTGTAAATTGAAAACAATTCAGACCATTAGTATGACCACTTGTTGAAAGCTTACAGGAACATATAGCAAGCTGGGGTATTTGCGTCTTGCCTTATTGCCTGAATAGATAGGAAAGCTTCCGTCAAAGACTTTGCAAAAAAGGGGAGAAAAACTTCTAGGAAAATGCGTCTACCATCAGAGGATTCTTGAACTGAGAGCTACTGGCTTCTCATAAAGACTTTTCTGTTCCCATCTTCAGGTGCATAAAAGCCCATCTTTTCCCACCCCACATCAATCTATCACAACAATTGAACAAACAGCAGCCATTTCTACTGGGAGAGAAACATTACTACTAGCCTCGACTGAATTGAATGCTTCAAGCGCGCGCACACACGCACACACACACACACACACACACACAGACACACACACACACACACACACACACACACACACACACGCAGAGAGAAAGGGAAACAAAGTGAGTCGGGGGGGAAAGGAGGAGAGATCTGCACAAAAGACAAACTACAGTTTTTTGGAACACTGATTGCAACTCTTTCTACTCGCATTGGTTTTGATGGCTTCTTTACCTGCTTCTCCCACAGGCGACTTCTTTCCGATTTACAGTAGACACGACACAGAGGAGCACAAGAACAGGAGAAGAAATTGACATAAGAAGAGCAGGTATTCCATATTACAGCAGGGAGATGTTGGCGTACCAGAACTAAATTAAATGCTGGTTGGCAGGGTTTTCAAAATGTTACTAAATGCACTGAGGATTTCAATGAGGGTGGGCAGATGGAGGGGGTAGTCACTAACCCACACTATATCTATTTCTCTCTCTCTCCTACACACACACACACACACACACACACTCGAGAAGGAAATACATTGTCGCACAAGTGTTGAAGCGAAGCACAGAGAAACGGCTCGTTGCATTGCTCTGAGGAAATTACACACACTCCTTCTGTTTCTAACACACGCGCACACACACACACACACACACACACACACACACACACACACACACACACACACACACACACACACACACACACACACACACACACACACACACAAGCATTTCCTTGCATGTATATCATGATGATCCCTGCCACAAGGGAGAGGCTCTGAATAAGACAAGGGTAATAGGAGGAGGAGAGGACGCCAAGATTACTAAACAGCGAAAGCAAAGGCCTTAAGCCGGCGCAGTCAACTCCAACCTTCTCCTGACTGTTTGGAGGGCCTCCAGTGAGACATCATTTCATGTTATGATAGACGATAGAGCCACACTTTCCCTTGTGGATTCCCCAAAAGAGATTAAATATCATAATGACTTTTGTGTTACTGTCATCTTCGGCTAATTACACGGAATTACATCATGATAGTGCTCTATGATCTGCAAAAGAAGGAAAAGCTGCCAGTCATCTATCAAAATGCTTTCAGCATGGGATACTTTGAGGAATTACCTCTCAGTGGCCAGCGTAAACAGGAAGACTTTTAGAGGGATTATGCTGTGTTAGTTAAATATCATCTGGGTAGTATCAGAGTTTGGGCCAACATCTAAACATGGCACTCACATTCATCAAGGCCACAATAACAAGGTCAGGTTCATGTATCCACCAATCATGTGTGTAAATAGCAGCAATAGGGCGCATCATAAGGCAGGACTGGAGCTGAATCTATTATAAAATATCTTTCTGTGTCATGTAGTCACTGCCTTTTATGCCAAACAAGTAAGCAAGGGCATGATTCCTCTGACATGTCTCTCCTCTTGTCTAATTGTCTCAAAGTGTCACTCTGCACTTCATATTTTGATGAGCTAAAACATAATAAAGATGATTAAATCTCCACTCGCTGTGCATCAACATGTTGGGTTTGTTTCACTGTCGACTAGAGGAGAGCAGGCACGGGCAACAGCAACAGCCGCAACCCTCTATCACCTCTTTTCATCTCCTCCACCTCCCTTCCCCCCTTCCGCCCTGCCAGCCTCCAAGCTACAGAGTAATGGAACTCCCTACACAGAAACAAGATACGGCGTATAAATGGGATGCAGAGGGAGAGAAGCTATTTCTTCCTACTGAAAGTTATGGGCCAGGTATACCAAAACTACAGTCGCGGCAAACACAGCCGCTCATTCAGAGGGTAAGAGTAATCACCCCAAACAAGGAGCAAGGGAGGGAAACATATAGTGCAGCTAAAGAAAAGGTGAGTTCAGTTGTGGAGAGCTAGAGAAAAGGGGGGGGGAGGGGGGGGGGGGTTGATGGGGAGGTGGGGTTGAAGAAGAAAGCGTGTCAATGACCCTTTTCTATCTGATGTTGTTAGTCACTCATTGATTTATAACAAGTAGCTGAAATGTATACCAACTAATGCATGGTGAAAGATAAAAGGATTAAAAGCACAACCTACTTTCTTTCTGCACTTGCACTGTATATATTACACTTGTTTTTGTTGGCGGTATTTTTAACAGAAAAAAAGAATATTGATTTAAAACAATTTTCACTTACATTTTATATCTCCATTCAAAAGCTGTAAGAAGACACTGTTCATCACAATTTACAGTAAAACAAGTATCATCCTTCTTCTGATAATAGAATAAGAGAGAAGAGAACAATTACAATCTCTTGCATTATTTCTCTAATTAAGTAAATAATTAACAAATGAAAAAAAACCCTTTTAATCTATGGTATTGTTGGATTACAAACATTTTGGAGATTTTTAAAAATTAATTTGTCATCTGATTTTCTTCCATTTTAAAAATCCAAACTCTAATTATATCTATGTGTATCAATATTAATGGGGAAATATTTTAAATATCACTGCTTTCAAATGTAGCATTATCATCACTGAGATTGATCATTTTTGTAATCCCACTCACAGAAAAATAGTACTAAAACTGTACACAAGGCACATTTCAATGTTTAGGCTGATGTGTTTGGGGAGATGGTTGATGCACACAGGCTATTTCGCTGACTCCATCATTGAACACCAGTTTTTTTTTAATCAAATGTTTTATCTAATTTACTCTATTGATATATCCAGTTTTTCTCATTCTGCCTCACCAACATTTTCAGTTATTGATTTCCTATTTGTCCCAGAATGACTTTCAAAAATTCCCTGGATAATAAACGTGATGCCTCTGTGATCCTCATTGTCAAATCACTAAATCTCATGGCTGCACTGCATTAAAATCTTGGGAGGTTTATAGAGAAAGTGTTACAGTATGTGTGAAGTTTAACAATGGTAGATGAAATGCATCTGTTGTGAAATATTCTTGTGAATTACAATTAGATATTTAAAAAAAAAAAGAAGTATCGCCGAAATGAAGGGAGTGTACAAATGTCAGAGGATCTGAGAGTGAGGGGGCTGCAATCCGGTGCTTGATATGTTATGCTGTGTTTTCTCAGCATGGTGTAGCAGGGAGAGGCCATCAGAATGGTATGACAGAGGGAAATGCCTAAGACAGGCCTGGATAAACATGCTGAGGCAAGATACTGACACCCACACTCCCCGTTTCTCTCTTGCTCGTACACACTGTCTTGTCTTTTGTACTTTTCAGTTTTCTTCTCATACTCTCTCTTAATGTTCTTTTTTAAATCCCCCTTTATTACTGACATTATTGTCATTATTTACCACAAAAAGTTCACCACTTGTGATTTAAAAAAAAAAAAGAACAAGCAACATAAATCAAAGCACTACTTGAGATGGACACTAAATCTCATAGTATTCAGCTATGGCATGCCTGTTTGACAGTTTGTATACAGAAATTGAAGGCAAAGTGAGTTTTAACTGACAGTCTGTTGAGATAAACAGTAACGAGGAAAGGTTCACAGAGAGCAGGGTGGTCATAACACATGCAATCACTTTTGACAGTGCAGGGATTTGGTTAATCTTTCCATGCCTCTATCACCACTCTATCTCAGTGGGTATGGTGATGTGCATGCTTGGCAATACCGGCGATTGACCCAGATAGTGAATACAGCCATTCTTTCCCCCAACAGCATCTCACGACTTACCCTCCCTGGATTCCATTTAAGTTCCAGACGCCCTCTAACAAAAACTGGGCTGTGCGGCGTCACTCAAATAAATGGCATCAGGGCTGATTCTTTTGCGACTGCGAAAACATACCACTTTTCTTTTCCTTCTTGCAACTAGGCCCATCTCTGGATAGACATACGGTGTTTCTTGTTTCTCCACCATGCTACTACATCAACTGTGCTAACAATCATGTGCTATCCCTTAATAGTCCCACTGAAAGGAGCTTGGTCTGAGAGTAATACCCCCAGACTGCTTGGTACAAAATATGTTTCAGGAGAGTACGAAATCACCTCGCATGTTCATATTCAAATGGTTATTTTTCAGAGGGAAGAAAAAGTACTTGTGTATCTTCTCAGTAGGGAAGCTCTGACAGGTTTCTACCAGGCACAAAACAGCAGGAGAGAAGAAAAGGGTTTTGCGTGTGTTTGTGAATGTAAAAACCTGTCTGCACTATATACACTTCAAGCTCTGCATGAATCCATGTTTGTGGTAATCTCAAGAAAATCTATCGTTCCCCTTGAAACTCGGCCAAAATTTGTTAGGTTTTTGATTGAAAACAACAAGCCTGACAGACTACTGGTAGCACCAATTCCTCATTTTGCCCCTCAGGTTGAGAAATCTCCTTAACATATCTCTGCTGGACTTGATTCCTCAGTCACGGAACAATGGCTCTTGGCATTCTGGGATGCAGCAGAGGCACACACAGCCCAAATGAACAGTTATATGAAAACACTTTTACGATTGATCAGCGCCTGAGGCAAAACTCCCATTCAAGATTATCCTCTCAGCAGCCATGTTTCAGAAGGCAGGCTTCAACGTAAGTATAACCATGAAGAAAACAAATATCCTCTATAGCAACAGTTCTCAAATACTTTTTCTTTACTGCATCCCCTGCATATCCCTCAAAAAAACACCAAAACAATTGCACAGCAAAATAAATAGCATTAGTTTTCCTTTATTGTAATACATCTGCATAAAACAGCATATGTATGCACATGTATTCCCATAACTTCAACAGGGCAAATGGGAGTGGATCAAAACAAGGCTTTGTATTAAAATATGACCAACTACCCTTATCAAACAAAGGGAATAAAGGTCTGCCTCTAATACAGGCCTGCTTCAGGTTAAGGCCTGCTAACTTCTGCAGCTGAGGTAAATGAAGGCCCAGGCCACTATTTGAGGAAATATGGTATGCCTGTAAAGGCCAGTGGAACTTTAAAAAAATAGCAATTACACCATGGACAAGGGGTTCCCCAGTTGAGAAACAATGCTCTAGAGTAAGTTAATGAAACTGCTGTGCATTGTCAAGCTGTTTCCTGCTATTTGTGTTTACTTTATGCTCAAAGTAAGGACACAACGTCCTTACTTTGGCACAACACAGAAATATCAAGTACAGGCTTAGAAGTCTAGCAGTATAAGGGGGAGCAGTACTGTGCATTATGTGGAGCACAGTCAGCAGGAACATTCTCCCCTATGTTTTAACATTAACTCTTTGTGTTGTTTACAACTCCATAGTTGATTCCGAGTCCGAGCACCTTCTGATTTGGGGCTTCACCAGCAGCCCAAGACTATGACCACAAGGCATGCAGCAGCCACGGAAAGCACAGATGGGGCCTGTAGCAGAAGCCCGGGTTTCACAGGACTGAGCCAGGAGAGAGAGTAATCCATCAGGCCAAGGCACACTGTTGCCTAGGGGGGCCAGTCACTGATCCTATAAGACTGATTGGGCCTCTGTGGGAGGCCAGACCCCCTGACTACATTGACATCAGTGTCTGGCTTGCTCCACTGAGGTCTGATCTGAGCTGGAATGAGCCAAAGCAGTGACCTGCTTCCGTTTGGATACTGTGGAGGGAGCTATCTAGATCACAGATAATATTCTGCAAAACCATGTTATACGAATTCAGAAAAAATGTGCTGTCTAAACTTTAGACCCCATTTAATATCTTCAATAAAACAAATTTCAAAATCAGCAATACTTATCAAAATAGGTAATCCTCATAACAACTCATAACCTCTGTCCATATATTTAGCCTAATGTAAACCCCAGCACTGATATAACTCAGTAGTTAATACAATGTAAAACTTTTGATAAAGTGATAAGAATCTAATTACTTTATCCTACAGTTTTGTTAGACATAGAGGTCAGAGACAGCATCATCAAGACGAGCGGATGGAACCTGCGGCAGCTGAGGCAAGCCGCATGATTGACAGGTGAATGAGTAGACAGAGAGATAGTTAGACAAATGGAAGCTAAGATATAGTTTGACAGACAGATGGGAGCCTAAATGGATGGTTTGGCAGCATGATAAGGTAAATAGGCTGATGAATCACCAAACAAATGTGGGAGGAGGAAGGAAGAAAATAAAAGAGAAGAAAAGAAAAGAATGCCTGCCTGCAGACAACAAAAGATAGGAAGCCAGATAGCCTGATAAACACAGATGGATTGTGTTGATACACAGAGAGGTGGGGCAAGATCGATAGATTGTTTTATTCTATTTGCTTGGCAAACTGGAGATTTGATGTGGCTGGTATCAAGGCGATCTGTTTCTGACGACGCCAGGCGTGACTGTTACAGATGGCAAGATAGCGACACATCTCAATCTTTGGCTAGCCTCAGTGCAGTCTATCGTAGCTGCAGTGCTAGCACCACCTTCAGCAGTGTCACCACTCCTGAGTGTTATCAAAAAGACTGTGTCTGATATATCATGTCCTATAAATCCCCACACATGCAGGATTTCACATCAAATGTCCGTATAAATTAAAAAGCATGAATCACAAGGTGAAGTAAGGAGCCATGAGGTGTTAACCCCTGGCACTGGTGAGGAGCTGCAGCCCAGAAGGACAGGGGACTAGATGTCTCAAAATGGAGAAAGGCTAAGATTTTTTGCTTCTACTCACATTTCAGCAAAACAAAATGGATGCCCTGACAACTCGCGCCTCATTACTGCTGCTTGCGTTTATCATGTCAAAATGGAAGACAAGGGTATGTGAAGTTTAGAGGAAAGGGTTCTCCTAGTTAGAAAGGTGGCTTCTCTATGTGGCTGCTTGAGGGACATGGGGGTGCACTGCAACAGCCTTGATGGGTGTTGCAGGGCTTATAATAGACAGGAAAGGCCCAGAAAGCATGCCCTTTAGAGGTGCAGCATCTCTCACTGTCTGACAGCTTACAGGGCCTAGGCTCCACAATGACACCTTCACAGTGCGCTCAAGATGACACACAAACACAAACGCTCACAGGTGCATAATGCTCAGACACACATTCTCAGAAACACAAATAAGTTTGGCAGCACACGCACATAATTACACATACAGTAAATACATGTACAGACACACAGACACACAGACACACACAGACACACAGACACACACACACACACAGACACACACACACACACACACACACACACACACACACACACACACTTATGGACACACATGCACACACTAATCCATTTGCAATGTGGAGATAAAACATGACAAGTGGAATCTCAGCATCGTGCTGACAGTATTAATACTTATAGAACAAGCTAGGCTATAAAAACATCCTGCATTCACTCCAAAAAAGGGGGTTATGGAAACACACATCTCTTTGTGCCATAGCAAAGAAGCAGAATCACTCCCTCACTGTAAACAAAAATATAGTTAAAGCTCTATCTCTAGGAATAGTGTTGGATTTCTGTCAAAAACACATAGTAGGTAAAGAAGATACATAACCACAGGTGATTCCGTGACCAAGAGTTTGCAGTATGTACATCAATCCAAGTGTAAAAGGAAAAAGGATCAGCACAGCCCACCAGAATTCATGTCTTTTTCATGTTAATATAATGTATTACTAACAACTTACAACTGAATCATTTGAGTCATATGTGGCATTTGATTATTCCACCTCCAAAGAATCTTTGTTTTACATAATTGCAAATTGACTCTCTTGACTGTTTTGGAGCTGTTCACTATTTCCTCATTTTATATATGAAAATATTAATAATTGAATCAGAAATTAATAATGAAAACAATCATTAGTAGCAGCTGTTCTACTGTATATTATGTTGTAGAATAATCACCCAGTAACAAACCATTCATTGTAGATGTTGAAATTCAAACACCTACATATGTTTTACATATGTTTTAAATTTTTCAGTGAAATATTGCTGTCTGCCTCTCTTTCTCACTAATATTCTGAATTATAATACACACAGTCCTTAAATAATCTGTTAACAATAAATCCATCAAATTCAAGTTCAGACAGTTTACTGAACTATAAAGCTACTGTTAAGTCACTGATAGTCTTCTTGGAAATTGACTTTGATAAGACTCCTGAAAATCTGCAGCTGGTTAGACAGCTTCTACAAGTTTTCCAGCAACAATCCAAGCCGCCATCCAATCTCAGGATTCTCTAGGACCACTGAAGCCTTACCCAAGTTAATAAAACATGTTGTTGTGTGTTATTTATTTATCAATCCCCTTTTTGATGTGTCCCAGAGCGCAGTGAGAGTGGTGGTGGAGATCATAGAAGGCCCTGCAAGCGAGCAGCACTGCGCTTTTCCTCAATGCCATCACCATCAGACCCATTTGGCCATGTGAAGATGCTCCCTTCTGTTCACATGGGTGGGGGTGCAGGGTGGGTGTGCTTCCAGAAAGACTTTTCACTTTCTCTTTTAAAATAAATCATTCATACTGAGAGATGCTCCCTCATGTACACAAAACACCACAACCCTTCCTGTGATGGGCTACACTTTGCTACCTTCATGTTTTTACGTGTGCATCGTCTGTGTGGCTGTCAACGTGAGTTTTGGTATACAAGAGTACAAGTAGAGGTGGTAGAAGAAAAATATATAGACATACTGTCTAAAAAAAAGAAAACTTTGAAATGTAGCTTCTTGTACCCTTTGAATCACAATTTTTTGAATTTTGAACTTTTGGTTGTTCTCACAGGAAATTAATTAAAATTCTATAACTCCACAGATGTTAAAAAAAACTTTGATAGAATGGTAATAGTAATAGTAATTTATTCATCTTTAAAAACAAGATTATAGATGCTGTGCCATAAGCTCAATTGCAGTTGTGTGCTAGAGTAAAAAGACATTAATTTACATCTAACTACTTCCACAACTTGAATCCATAATGTGCGTGTGTTTCTGCATGCAAGTGTGATTTCGTACATATATTATGTGCTTGCATGCAGGTGTGTTTGTGCATGTGCTCTCGTATCCCAGGAAGGTTGTAGTTTTTTTTAACCGCCTGAAGGTTGACTACACATAGCCACAGACCAGACATCTCAAGCGACAATGGATTCTGTGTGAATGAAAAATTAATCTGTCCCTTTCACTTATTCATCAAGGAGGAAGATTTTTCTGCAGGGATGCCCTCTAGAGATGTGGCGCTCACATGCCAGGCGGCCCGCCACCACTTTACCCACAAGGTTTTCAATAAAACAAGCAAACAACACAATTCCAACACCTATAAATAAGTGAACGTTCCTGAATAAAGTGCTGTACACAGAGCCCCTCACTGAGGCCACTCATCACACTTTAATGGGGCCCTGTGCCGGGCAAAGTTATTTCTCTCCTCTCTTCCTCGCTCCTTCTCTCTATCTTCCTCGCTCCTTCTCTCTATCTTTGAGCAGAATGAGGGAGCAAAGTCAATGAAGGTAGTTGAAACTGGAGAAGCAGAGGCGCATTCAAATCATCATCATGCCATCACCTGGCTCAACACTGGTTAAGATACAGCACTATCTGTTTCATGATTTATGAGGCTATCAGCATGCGCTTTCCACCCCACTCTCCCCCCTTCCTTCTCTCATCTCTTTCAAGCACCCACAAGAAAACACAAACACTTACTTGCAAGCGCGCACACACACAAACTCCTTGAGTTTCCTTCCCAGTTATTTTCTCTCTTTCTGGAGACAGGTTGTTCACAGCAGTTTGAACATTCAGAGTGGTGGCTCGCCAGATGCTTGGGCGTCTGTCAACGTGGTGCTATTGTTAGCTAGTTTTTGATGAGATTTACATGGCAAAAAAGCCATCAAATAAGATATACTACTGAGAATACGAGAAGGGATCACACCTAATCCGCACACCTGCGTCTTGGCAGTGCTAAGTCTCTTTTCCATCCAAACCAACACACACGCACACAGATACATGCAACCACCCACCCACACCCACATAATCAAGACTGCAAACTTAAAACGAAAATCTGGGAGTTACACAGCAGCTTGAGTCTGATTTAGATGTGGGTTTTCCCGGGGCTCAAAAGCTCACAATTACCATACTTGTTCAAAAACTAACACACATAGAGCACATTAGTCAAAAATATTGTGCACGCACACACATTTGTGCACATTTTTCTCTTCCATCTTGTCTTGTGGTCCTTTTCCATCACATAAGCTAAATATTTTCAGAAACTTGGTTCCTGTTGTTATGAAAAATGACATGCCAGACAAAGTGGTTACTTTGGGTTCTATTATCTAATATGTTTGATCTTTATTGTTTATTAGATGAAGTTTAAACTTGGACATAAATGCAATGAGTGAACTTTTTGTTTCCGATTTGGCTCCTGGCTCTGGTGCTCCTTACTTTTTGGGACTATTTAGCTGCAAAGACCTATTATACATTTTCTCTCTCTAACTGATGTGCTCGCAGACACACACATACACACAGACAAACTGTGCATTTCAAACCTGTGCTGATTAAAAAAGAACTGGGTCGCTTGTGCTCTGGCTAGTGACACTTTCTGTTGTGGACCTATAAGCCCCTTGGTTACCCAGAATCCCTTGGCATCCATGTCAGAGCCAAGGCCTGCGGCAACACACCTGTGTCCACACTTCTTCACTGGGATCAATTAGCATTAAAGTTTCAGAGCTTCTATCCTGCAGTGTGGACAGTGTACACTGGAGGGATACAGGTTGAGAACAGCCACAGAAAGAGACTGACAGAGATGTCAAGAGAAAGACAGATGTGTAGACACACGCAGCAGTCAGAAGGCCAGACGCATACATAATTATTCCTCCACCCTTAACCCTTTGTAGTAAATATAAGACTAGGATTATGTGTCCTTTTTGATGTCAGGATCAACAAAAATATGACAGAAAAGTTCTAAAACGAATAAATGAAGAAAATACAAAAATGAACCACACACACATACACAGAAACACAACACTATAATATTCTGCCCAGACAAACACGAGAATGCTTTACATATTTAGCTATTTGTGTATTTTACAACTGCACACCAATTTGCACTACTGTATCTTGTTACTCCGGTCACACTCTGATAACAGAACAACTTGTTTTTCTGTTACATTTTTTTTAATAATATCAATATCTTTGGCAGATTTCCAAATCCCTCAAACACAACTACCTCTAAAGGGATTATCTGTTCCAACTTGCAGCATATATCTTTTAACGTCTATCTTATCCACCCACAGGTGATTGTTGTTTTTTTAACCTTTGCTTTGTCGGTATGTGGCTGTAAACATGTTCTGTATGAGCATCTATCCTCCCAGCTAAGCAACAGGACATGTCAGAACTCCCATCTTCCCTGTTACACAGAGCATCACGTAGTTAGTCACCACCAAACAGATAGTCAACAAGTAGGTGGTAGCATTTGTTTTGAAGAGACTGTAAGATCCTGGGGCTTTCACCCTGGGGGGGCTATCCCACCACTGTGTCTCAGTTTACAGGAAGCATGGATGTGTTTGCCTGTGTAACCCGGACAATGTGTATGTGTGTGTGTGTGTGTGTGTGTGTGTGTGTGTGTGTGTGTGTGTGTGTGTGTGTGTGTGTGTGTGTGTGTGTGTGTGCCACAGAGGAAAAAGAGCACTGAGGGCAGCTGTACCTGCGCTGCCTCGTGGTTGTCTCTTGACAGTGCCCTTCACATCACAGCAAGGGTCTGGACATTGGATCTGACAGAAGTGACCTCCATGCCACATCACCCTCACAAGACACACAAACACATGCGTACACACAAACAGACATGCCCAACACAGACAGACAGATCCACATGCACACACACACACCTGGCAGCTCACTGGCATTTATGAAGGCACAGCACTGATTCAGACAGAACATGGTGGCACACCATATATACATGTGATATACATACAGTGGTTTACAGATTAATTTACACACATTCATATGATGCACAACCCCCTCTGGGCTGCTTGGCCACCCAGCCATCCCTGTCAGACGGCTATCAATAGGGATTCCAGCAGAGCAACTGCTAGACAGCATGGGTAAACAAAGAGGGGTTGAAAAAAGAGCCTGAATCAAAGACAGAGTGGGGACCCTGTTATTCTCTCTAAGCAAGAAATCATTTGCTGGCAATTTATGACTCATTTTGAAGTGCTTTATGTGTATGTGTGTGTATGTGTGTGTGTGTGTGTGAGAGAGAGATGGGGGAGGGTGGGTGGGTGGGTGGGTGTTTGACACATATGTAGGGAAGTGGGATGAAGGGAGCTGGATTCTGTGGTAAACTTTGCCTTATATATTTAAAATGTCAAGTCGTTTGTTCTTTACAATGCTGCTATTTCTAAAGAATTGTTGGCTAATCAAAATCTGTGTTGCATGTGTCAAACGGAAAGCAGTAATTGATGGGATTCAGTGCAGCACAATTCAGTGTGATTGATAGGGACTGGAGGAATGTAGTGAGACATGCATTTTTATCCGTAAAAAATAAACAATACACAGCACAGGCATTCAGCAGAATAAATATCTTATTTGGCATCCCTTTCTTAAACTATTCAATCAATACTATACTAAGGTACCTAAGGTATTAGGCCACCTTTTCCAACTGATTAGCCTTATTTTAATCCTCACAAACACAATGTCATTACAAGTAAATCCATTTCCTTTCCAGTCTTTCCATCAGATACGTATTTACCTGGCCTCCCCTAGGCCTAATTGAAATTAAGTTAGGTGACCTTTGGGGTGCCTATAGGGGTCTGCTTGTTCCACTAGCCCCGTACCATATTTCATTTGCTAGAACCTCATAAATCAGCTTGTTGAACTGGTCCATGATGATGGTCTCGACCTTTCTCATGACATTTCCAAATGGCCACATCCTCTACCTAGGATCATGGCACCATGAAAGGCACCCAACCATGTTATATGAAGATGAGAATGAGTCCACTCTACCAAGCATGGGAGCAAATAAACCACTTGCAATGGGAAATGGCATTGACTGTCATAAGTGCTGTTCTGTGTTCACAGCTTCGAAAGAGACAGTATCTCGGTGAAAACACTGCACATTCCAAACATTTCGAGAGTACATGAAGAATGCCTCTGACTTTGAGAATACTCAGTCAAAACACATCTACAATACACACTTGAGCATTGTGAAGAAATGCTTTAGATTTTCTAAGGACACCACCTACAATACTTGGGTTGGAAGAAATAAGTCTTATTACTGAAACCAGGTGGGTTTACATGCTACAGTAAAGTTCCTTCTGAAGAAGATCCTTATTGCAAAGTATCTGTAACAAAGTAGCAACAACATAAAGTCAGTTTTCACTTTGTGTTGCTGTGTATGTACTATGTATAGTCTGCTGAAGCAATTGTGTGTGTGTGTGTGTGTGTGTGTGTGTGTGTGTGTGTGTGTGTGTGTGTGTGTACTGCAGGGAGAGAAGTAAAGGTCCACTTGTGACAAGCCTAGTGGGAATTGGAACATCTGGTGGACCGGCTGCTCCTCTGGTTAACATGCTCCTCCTCAGTGGCCCCCAACGACACACACCCTGGTAGCGCATGAACACACATGCACAGGTAGATCCATACACATGTATACGGACAACAACAAAGTCGGGTGCATGTACATATGCATGTGTACAAAACACACACAGTCTCCCTTCATAGTTATGCTTGTCATATACTTTTAAAGTAAATCCACATTCTGTTCATCTTGTGTAAATAATGATCCATCATGTCAACAGACTCTGCACCATTATCACACTGGAGCAGGGTATAAATAGAAAGCCTATCATTCATGGATTGATGCTAAAGAGCAACTATGTCCAATTTGCACCAGATGCTCTTCTGAGCCGAATTACGCCTGCATTACTGCTGATGGAAAATGTCATGTTACTGGCAAGGTGAACCCTCTCCACTCCAACCCCTGTTCTTGATGTAGCTTTGCATGGATTTGTGCTGGTTCACTCTCATATCCACCCTGTAATTGACTAAATAAAGAGCTGCACCTTGTTTTTATCGTTCCCACTCTTTCATTTACACACACAGACGCATGTATTTAAACTCGTAACTCGTAGCTCAGGTTCAGCGAAATATCAACTGTGCTGCACTGGATGGAACTTGGCATCAATTAACAGTTCCTTCATGTTCGTTAACTAAGTAATTTTATAGGCAGAGGTCACGTTACCACTGAGTGCGTAGTCGTGTAACAGAAGACGACAGGGTGGATGGGTCACTATTCTTTCATGAGAGGTTGAGTTATTTGATAGAAGTGGCAGCAGTCTTACTAGAATGATTGCTCACTGCCTCCAGGGCTGGCATTTGGCGCCCTAGGCGAGATTTGGACTAATAACTCCTACCTCCCTTCACTCCCTCCCTCCTCTTCTACACACACACACATGGACACACATGTTCTATGACTGTGAGGACCAAACATGTATTTTTGAGTCAAATCCACTGTCTGCAAACCTACATCATTAAATTATGCTTATTTGAATCGCAGCTCTGAACCTGACCATTACTGAATACACTCTAACCAAAAAAAGTCCTCATTTTCTTCTATTTCGAATACCATCATGAGCATATTTGGTCCTCCCAAAGATAGAAAGAGTACTTACACACACACACACACCCTCACACACCTGATCTCAAGCTTTTCTACAAGCTGCAGCCAGGTCTCACTGGAGAAATAGTGAGAGGGGGGTGTTATGTGGCGGAAGAAGACTACACTTCCTGAATGACCCTGCCAGCCTGAGGAACACTCAGCTGGTCTCCTGCCAGGGCCTCGGCACCTTTCTTTCACCAATCTATGTAATGGCCGTGCTAATGATGGTAAAGCAGCCGGTACCTCAGAGAGCAGTCATTTAGACACTGCTAACACTATCACCGGTGTAGTTGTTCCATGGCAATGACATGCTCCTGACAGCAGCCACTCCAGCACCCAGTGGCATGACAGAAGTAGATAATTAAAAAAGGACACACACTTCCACTCACTCAGATGAAAAAAAAAACAAAACTTAGAAACCAAACAGAAAACACCACTCCAGACGTATTTATTTTCTGGGCTGTTTCTCATGGTTGAGAAAGAGAGTGTATTGATTTTGTTTTTTAGAAAAATAATACTGAAGAAGAAAGGAACATAAATAAAAACAAGAAAACTAGAGAATGTTATGGAGAAGAAGAAGTTGGTGTACAGCATAAAGGAATAGAAGAAATTGGCAAACATGAAAAGGCTTATTAATTTTATGGGGAAAATGGTAAAAAGAAAGTCTGAACTCTTAGAATGAGGGGCTATTTTTACACCCAGTGCTTATATGAGCATGTGTGAGGCGATGAACCTGTTGGATATGCATTGATTTGCCAGATATTGAACAACACAAGTAGCATCTAAGTACCTTGAGCACCGACCTCCTGTAGCAAACCATCACACACACCCTAGACCCAAATTGATGAATCTCACCAGGTTTCCCTGTGCTTACCCATCTGCCATCAATCATTTCCACCTGGGAGTGGAAGTTTGTTTGTGTGCATATGTGCAATTTTGTCTGTAAAGCTGCACTGGAACAAATAAAAGACACAAGGCAGCATGATCCAATAGTGTGGAAGTAGAACACATGGACATATGGTGATTAACAATGACGCAAAAGGAAGTTGTCTAATGTAAAAGCCTGTCTAGAGCTTCTGAATCACCATCAGGCTTTTTAAACCTTTCTTGAAATTTAAAGGTCTGATGTTGCCCTTGTCCATTGCTAAGCCTTTGTGTCAGACAGGCATGTTCCTTAATAATTATCTCCTTGAGCATTTTATTTGTCTTCAGTTAATTAAATACAGCCTACTCTTTTATGTTCTTTGATAAGTGGCAAAGTTAGTTACACTAATGACCTCTGAGGTGTCCTGATCCAGGAGAATAATAGACTCGGTGGAAGGAACTCCATTATGTGTTGTGAAAACCATCACCTCAATCATGTCTATTACTTTCTTATATCAAGACATCTTGTCGTGCTTTATCGCTTATTTAAACGGGTAATATATTCTCAAATGAGACTAGCTCTTGTCATGCAAATACATGAACATCTTTACTGATTAAAAATATAACCATGGATGCATGAGAGTGAGCAACTTAGACACATGCCGGAGTAAACCAAAGTTGTCCAAGTAGCTGCAGCTAATTTGATTGGGACACATTTTGACAGAAAATCAACTTTTAATGAAGAGCTGCGTGGTGGGAGAAATTAGCCATTACCCTACAGAGCTGGCATGAAATGTTTATAAATGACAATGATGTTGGCACAGACTGTGAAGGAAGTCCAGAGCTTGGGGAACATACTGACGTTTAGGCTGTCAGAGAACAGGGTGCAGATTTTAACCTCATCTAGGGACATAGAGGGAAGGAAAAGAAAGGGAAGGAGAGAGAGTAATAAAAGAAGAAAAAGGAGGAGAAGCACGAGAGGGCATGCAAGAGATTGCAGTTATCATGTGCATGAGAGAGGGAGACAGTGAACGACAGGGCGAGAGAATCTAAAAGGCATGGCGTCTGTTGGCTGGCAGGATGGACAGAGGGAGAGAGGGAAGTATGCGACAGCAGAGCGTGACAAGTGCGGCAGAACAAACCGGTGGTGACTCATGGGCTCCTTCATTCACTACTGTGATCAGATCAAGCAGGACAGCCCACCATATGGGATGGCACAACGTATTCATCCAATCACTTGGACTACATACAGGACCAGAGGAGGAGAGGGGATGGTGTGTGTCTGTCTGTGTGTGTGCATGTGGAGGAGAAGATGCCTGAAGGTTTCTTGGAGATGATAGTAAATGTAAGAGGAAGTGAGCAGCACAAAGCTGTAACAAGAAATGTAATTAATCCATAAAAAGCTAAACATTTTTGGAGATATAAAAAAAAAATAATAACAGTCACAGGGAACAAGACATTTCATTATGAAACATGCAACGCTACATGATTTGCTTGTTTGGAATGATACAAACTGATCAATTAACTGAACATATGCAAGTGTTCCCCCTTTGTGGCTCCCTTATGATGATCCTCTTAACAGCTAAATTATATCCCATTTACATCAAACTCTTGACCTAAAAACCTAACCAATTTTGACTGCAATGTACTATAAAAAACATGAATCCAACACAATTAAAAGAGGAATTCTCAGATACTGAAATCCTCTTAAAGAAAAAGAAAAAAAAAACATAACTCTGACTCTTAACCAGATGACATATTGAAAAGAGTCAAAGACATTCAAATAAATAAATAAATAAAAGCTTCTGAGCATATAACGTTGTTATAATCACTCCTGTCTTTATCCGGGCCTCCGTTAAATGCAGATTAAGGCTAAACTCTGAGAGGTGAAGGGCCTGGCGAATTGAGCCCCAACACACCAAGCACAGGAATAGAAACAGACATAATCTAACCAAAGCCAGATATTTTTGTGAAGAAAAGAATGTTTCTACCGGGTTGGCAAGAGGCGTCGTAAAACCTTTTATAAGGTACCTAAACTACACTGCGCTTCACTGAAAGCAGAACCAATTTGCTTAACTTCACAACATGCAGGGGCCCGCCGATAAAAGTGTCTGTCCTATGCCGTGGCTGGCAAAGATATTGTTATCCACTTTGTTCCTCTTCCACCTTACCAGCTTACTCAATTTTTGCAAGACAGATACCAATCGTCGTGGGGCAATTTAGGGATTAGACTGGAGGTGTATTGTAATCACATGCATTTGGGGTAGCAAGATAGTCTCTTGGGATATAGGAAGGCAAGGCTGTCCAATATCTACCTTTTGTATTTTGTCTAAAATAAGAGTTCTTAGAAATTCTCAGGCCCACACCCAATTAACGATTTCTTTTTCATAGTACATCAGCATATGGAGCTGGCAAAAAAAAAAATGAAACTGGGACTGACTATACTGTACAGCAAAATGTAAATTTTGAGAGCAGGAAGCAGCATTAAAAACAACCTAGCTCCTTTTTAGGCTATGCTGATTTTATGATTATGCATGTGAGTAGCATTCCTAAAGCCCAGAAGAAAGTACATCACCAGCCTCATTTGGAATGTAATGGAAAAATATTCTCATGCAGTGTGAATATGTATCAATCACATCATATCACTCATTAATAGCATCTGTTATGTGACACTGCATTTCACACATACACATGACATACAGTAAACAGCAACACCTAATCTGTGGATATTCTCTATATAATACTTTTGAGGACATCATGAAAATGTATGAACAGTCTGTGGGAAAGTCAGAGGGTAGCATTAGCTAAAGTAAAGAAACACATTACACATCCCAAGAGGTTAGTCACAGTGTTATCACATTGTCAGTGAGTCTTATTCACAGCCAATCCGTCTGCCTTCCTGTTCCCTCAGCCCTCTGCCACAGGCTCTCCTCTATTCTTAGATCCTGCACACCAAATGATCTACTTTTCACTTTTTTTAGTCCCCGTATTACAGGCAATTCAGTTTGGCAGGTACAACGCTGCACTTCAAAGAGGATGTACGTATTGAACACTTGTATGTAATAACATGTTGGATCTTGTCATTGTTGCTCACATACAGCTGTCTAACAGTCTTCAACTAACTACGTAGCTTGGAAGAGAAAACAAAATATCCCATTTTCTACTGTGATCCAAAGTTTCTCAATATGTCAATTTTAGTGATACTTACATACCATTACAATACAGATTGCATCTAAGCATTATGTTAATTAAAATAATTACAGATCTGGGCAGTATATTTGTTTTCAGTGGACAAGGAGACCATGCAAAATGTTGTAAATATAGCTGCTGCTTAACAAAAGATTATAAGCTGCTCGCACTGTACCACTCTGTTACTATGTTGTGGTACTGAAATAAGAAAGTTGGTAGCATGAGTGACTGTCATCAGGACAGAGCTACATCTCAAGGCTAAAGAGACATTAACAGTTCCTATATCTGACCACTGCCTGAAGGCTCCTACTCTACACATTGTGCCTGTTGCCCTATCTGGGGCAGCAATATTTGATGAGGTCTGACAGTAGTAAGAGACTGTCTGCATTTAAAAAAAAAAAAAGAAAGAAAGAAAAAGAAAAAAGAAAATGGTCACATTCTGACTCGAGATAATAGATGTTGCCATTCTAAGCCAATAATAGTGTCTATAATGAAATCAGTGGAGCAGAAAAGAGGCGCTCTTTCATTTCCTTATGCGGGGCCGTGCATTTTGTACATCCCATTATTCATCAGGTCCAGGCTGCTGATAACTGTTCCATTTGCATCTGAATCAAGAATGCCTTATAACCCCCCCCCCCCCCCCCCCCCCAAACACCACCCCCCATGCAAATGAAGTGACCTAAAAAGAGCAGGTACTGTATTTAGTTAATGTGAGCAACTGTGACCTACTCTGAGGACTGTGTAAATTTGGTACCAGGATGAAACCTACAGTACAAAATGGCATTGATAGTATCAGAATACTTGTATGTATCACACATCTGGATGCAATGTTGTTGCAGACTTTTTGAATATTCTGTAATAAAAGTTGTTTCTTTACTTTTTTACTCTCAAAGCAGGACATTTCCCCCATGATGTCTGTATCCCTACTGTATCTTGTGCTGCCCTTTTTTCCTCCTGACATGCCCTACTTCCACGAACAAAAGACAGGACAAGAGTGCATCATAAAAAACAGTGAATAATCTTGGTCTTGCTTTTCAGAGAATGCTTGACTCACTCCAGTACACTCTGTGGTTCAAAGGCGCAAGCCTTCCCTATTTACAATCTCTGCTGCAAGTCAGGAACATACTGTGTGATATTTGTGATCAATCATAACTGCAGAAAAAAGATTGCACTGGCTCAAAATAATAAAAAAGATGCTATCCATAAAGTGGTGATCTGTTGAGGGATGAACTCCTCAGAGGAAAGTCTAGCTGTGCCAGACAGACTGGTCAAAACCCCCAGTAGACGGACAGATTAATGGTGTGCGCCTTCATATAAAGTAGTCATCTGAAACCCAAGATGAAGCTTGGCACAATCTTCTGCTGTCTACACAGCAGAGTAAGGCAGCATACAGCAAGATATGGGTAACATGTTGAATGACAGCTGCATTTCATCGGTGCGTCAACATATATTCAACCACAAATAATTCAACAATACTGTAAAACCTTTCTTATAACTGTCTATCTCACACGTGTAACCAACACAAACACACTTCCAAATGCCAGAGGGCAAATGGGTAGAAAAGAGTAGTGGGGGTCTTTTGTGCACACTGAGTTTAGGTCTTGGCCATAATAAGCTGGCACTGCAGAGGTGAGCTGCATTGACAATGATGTATGGGGGAAACACAAGCCATTGCTGTTATGAATTGCTTGGCTCTGGCGCGGACATTGCTTACACATACACACGCATGCACAGATACACACAAAAAGACACAGACATTCACAAGCACGCACACAGAAATAGACATACACACACGCGCACACACACACATGCACACGCACAATCAAGAGGCTGTGGCAGAGCCAATAGTATCTTCCTCTCTTCCAGACAAATTCAATTTTCATCCAGGACATATGTAAGCTGATTAAAACAGCCAACAAAGACTGGAGAAATATGTCACATCCTTCAGGACTGGACACAATATTGAGTGCTGCTTTGGCGATGGGATGCTAACTCTCCTTCTCTGTCCCTTTCTGTCTAAGTCTCTGTTCTTCTCTCCTATGATCTTTCTTCATTGCCTGACGCCATCATGCAGCCTTTTCTTCCATTTCTCTATCATTTCCTTTTCCTTTCCTCAATTCGTGGCTTTCTTTCTTACATGCCTGCCTTTTCCTTTTCTTCAGCAAACATGCTCAACCATTAAACTAGGTATACGTTGGAGTGGCTATATAGATGAAAAATGTGTCATTACTTAAATTAAATATTTAATGATTTCAAATCACATACGATTGGAATAGCAAGAGAAACAAAATAAAATCTTCCTAAAAAGTATTTACTAGCTGATATACAGTACACCCACCCTGCAGTTGTAAAATAACAAAGAAAGGCAGGGGTGGCAGGTTTGTCTTCCACCTTGCACTTGTGGCTGGGGGTGGAGCTGTAATAGTCAAAAGTGTGTCAGCCAGACACACACATGCCCATGCACTGGGGGCGTCACAATGTCTGTTTAGCCACTGCAAAATAATGTCATATCACCAGAAGATGTGTGAAGAACACATCTGAATTATGAATGGAGGGAGGTTAATTATGGATGGAAGGAGGGCAGAAGTAATGCCTTAGACACTTCCCAGAAACACATGGTTGGATACATGGCTACGGACCCACTGCACACTCCTTGGCAAGTAACAAGTCAGAGAGACTCCTTAATTAGCTAGTCGGCACTGATAATGGTGGGTCTTTGTTGCATGCGGATGTGTTCAACTTCATTTTTGTTAAAGAATACACTTCAAATGAGTGCATAAGATGAATGTGCCTAACTCAAGTTGACAAGGAAAACTGTGCTCTTGTCGACAATAAAGCAGCAAAAATGATTATATGAAAAGCAATTATAACCACCGCTCATCCTTATAGGTTGATACGGAAAGTGATAGTTAAGACAGACATAAAAGAAATCCATAAAAAGAGAGAATAAGGCATTGAAGTTGACTTCTGTCAAAACTTTTTTTTAAAAAGGAAAATATACCACTTTCATTTTCTTTGTTTTTAAATGTACTTATCAGCAGATGACACACACATATTTGACAGGTTTAATATGTTTCCTCTTCGTAGATCCAAAGTTATAAGCATTATCTGTTTGATTTAATCAACTGTCTGCATTTTTTTGGACCAATGATTCCTTTGCAAGAGAGCCGCACCTGGAGTTCTGAAGAATTGTAATGGGCTGTCAACCACAAAGAAAAGCAATACCCTCCCAAAAAGGGGTCAAAGGTTCGGTTTGATAGGAAGGAGTTGGTGGGATGCAGACTGCATTGAGGGGTGACTAAAAGAGAAGCAAAAGGATCAGGGTGGAACTAACAAGGGGCGTGCATTTGGCTGCATGGGAAAAAAGACAAGGCCATTGGGAAAGAATGATGTCCCAGACACCCATGGAGCCTTGCTTTGGGGGCTTGTGACCCCTGGAGGTTTTGTGGAGATGTAGGAGGATTAGTCAAATAGCCCCACTGCTTTTGTGTCACAATCATGACAACTCACCCTGTGCAGCATGGAGTCATAATTGAACTTTTACCGAAAACAGCACATTCCCCTCAGTCACCCACCAGTCAAAGGAACTATGTATTCAACAACCCTCCTCTGCTTCAAAACAGAGTAATAACTGAATCATTTGCACATCAGTTAGTCACAGGAAACTGTTAAAATGTTTTGTCTTAAATCTACCATAGTACTGTTTGGCAATGAAATGCAACTTCAAAGGAATGTTTCACAACTTTTTTGATTTGAAAAGTGTTACACTTAGCTTACTCAATATCTCTTCTCTCACCTATGCTGTTCTGCATATCAAACCATGAGTCTAAATATATGACTGCAGTTTAATATCTATATACATATACAGAGATATTTCTACAGCTGAGTAGTTGTGACATAATAAAGTTCATGCTAATTCATAGAGTGGGTAATCTTGCAAATGACTGATTTCCAGCTTCCATGAATACTGCTCCAATAATATAGTAATATAATAAGTAGTACTAATATGAACAAAGAAGTGAAAAATCTCTCTTTGGTTCAAGGGTGAAGAACATAAAAGAGGAGAGGAAGAAGAAAGTGGGCTTGCTCTGAAATTGTCAGATCCAAAGGAAGCAGCGCAGTTCCGCACAAGACCCTGCTGACGTTTGCCTGTTGCAGTCCTCAGCAATAAGGGCCTCGGGACATCCACATGGCCCATTCACCCAGCTCTACTGAAACATTCAAAGCTTTGCTTCCAAAGGGCCAAACTTTTGTTCCTTCACAAAGGGCCTGACCAGAGGTTCTCCCATAGATGGGAGCCCCGTTCAAAATCAGATTATTTCCAGTGAAATCCTCCTTTCTCCACCTGCCAGTTAACTATGTCAGTGCCATTGTGTCTTCCCTGAAAAAGCTCCCCATTTTGGCATAATGGAGGCTGGATGTGTATTATTGCTTTTACTGCCATTTATTCTAGGAGGAAAGAGGCACACCCAACCCCCACACTCCTTCCTCCTTTCCTTATATTTTTGCTTTGAAGAAAAAATCTGGGCCACATGCCCCAGAGGAACGCAAAGTGCTTTAATTCATTCGCACCTTTTCTCTCTGACTGCCATCTCCAAGGCCTCTCTTTATGCCCAGAAGTGATTTGTTCAGGCTGGACCATCAAAGCAATTATGGTAGTGGCCTGCTTCCCTATTATGAGGAGAGATGACTGACAACGGAGGGATGGAACGGGGGTGGAAGGGCACTTGGCTTCAATTTACTTGATCTGAAAACAATTTTTCATTCATTGCCACTCAAGTAACATAACACAAACAAACTGGTCAGATTATCTCCTTGAGATTTTTGGACTAAAAACATCTTATCCAATTCTCCATGTAACATATTTCAATTACCTTTCTCACCTTCCTGGGCAGAGTGATTGAGGGCCAAAGTTAGGTGATGCAGGATGGAGAATGCCAGCAATGTAACAGAATACTGAGGGCATGGCAGGCAGTGATGTGTGGCAATTAATGTAATGGACATGGGAGAGAGCACAATCCTTGCACTAATGAGAATGTCTTATATTACAGTGCAAATGCACAGGGTCGCCAAGACTCCTATCATTACTGGGCTATAGGAAGATGGCTCACCACAAAAGGGGATACTCCATAAATGGATAATGCGGGCAGAGAGAGCAGCGTACGGCGCCACTGAGCCAATGTTCCATCCAAGAGTAATAATTCTGCCTGGAGTGACACGGGGTCATCGGGATGGATGGAGACAGGATGTGAGGAAAAATAAAGCATTTGAAGAAAACAGGGCATTAAGGTTGAGGAGGGAAATACTAAGCAATGGGGCAAAGTAAGTTGATAAGAAATAAATTGACATAATAGAAGAGTAAAGAGGTAGATTTGCAGGTGAAAAACAATAAGGAGGGAAACGAAAAAAGGGAGAGAATGAGCAAGTAAGGAGAGTAATATACGAAGGAAAGGGATGAGTGAGAGGAAGAGGGCGAAACAGAAATGAGAGCTCATAGTGTACAGGCAGCGATAAAGCAATATGACACATAGGCTAATCAGTCTGCTGTCTTTCTCTTTCACAAGCTGTCATCTCAGCCATCAAGCCATCAAGACCTTGTGCCTCTCCCTCCCTCATTGACTGATTCCCCTGTTCAATTATTCAAGGTTTATAAGCAGGAACCATCTATTCAGCTAGCAGCAGATCCAGTAAAATAATGAAAGGGCTGCTTCTTCAGCCATATTGACTGTCATAAAACTTTTACAATTGGCAAAGAAAAATCAATTTCTCAGACAGACTGTTGCCACCATCGTAAACATATTAATGGCAGTATCAGGAGCGAAGAAAGAGTCCTACCATGTTGGAGAGTTTAATATTGCAGACCATAAATTATTTTACATGCTCTCTCACTAATCATAATGCATGGTGGTTGAATATTTACTGTGACAGAATGCTATATTTAGCTAACACAGAATATGTAGACATGTGTGCTGTAAGTGTAAGTGTGCATGCATATTGAGCTATGCTACAACTGGAATGTGTATGAAATAAGATTCAGTCGTATATCTGTGGCTTTGGTTTCACATTGACCTTACTGTCCCCTAACCTGTGTGAGTCATGCTGTGACACAGAAATCAGGTCAACCGCTGGCGTGCAAAGGAATGCTAAGCTTCAGTAAACATTCCCTAATAAACAATACACACAATCATACACACACAAACAACATAAGCAGATGAACACACCCAATAAAAAAAGGAACATTAAATTAAATGTATGGACACACACCCAAGCACACACTCCTTCCCTCACTTGTCGGAAATCTTAAGAAACATCCCAGCTCCTATCTGCCATAATCCGCCCTGGGGCAACAGTGACCTGGGCCACTGGAAGAAACTCATCCCGAGTGGAAGGAAAAAAAATAATAGTTGAGGTAATGCAGTGTGCAGCCTCATCCTTTACTTGGCTGGCAATGCCTTCAGGGTGGAGATGTTACAAACTCAGCAACCTCTACTGGCTTTCCACTAATGCATGACCCCCATACACCTCAGCTACTTCTCAGGCCCTCATCCTGCTGCCATAACGGGTTGGTTATGGAAACCGTAGTCAGTTTATATGCACTACAACTGCAGACACAGAAACATTTGTGTATAGAATACAGTGCACAAAGTACCCGCAAATATACAGTATCTGTGCTTATATACAAGCATACACCTCTGACATACTCTTGCGTGCATATTCTACACTCACATCAACACACACACAATTGCAAATCTCTGCCTTTTACCATCTATCTGCTTAATCCTCATCTAATGGAAGCAGAGGGTCTGCACTGTTGCAAACCTTCTATTTTTAAACTTGACATATTAGTCATCTCTTAGGGGAGTAACATTGTAAGTTATGGAATTCATGAATACCAAGCTGTTGTGTTTTCTTGTTTATTTCCCCCTTCCTTCTCAGTGCAGTGTTACTGTTTGGATGAAATCAAATAAACTCACATATGTAGGTGGGTCGGATTCCTATCTTCATAAGAGCACATATGCCAATCAGCTCCTGCTAAGGAGGGAGCATGGTTGTGCATCACACCATTTTGGGCATGTGGTAAAATCTGTGAAGATTAACAGGTGCATAGGCAAAGATACTGTCTTTTTGTTCTTTGTCTCTTTCATTCCTTTTTTATCAACCATATCCAAAGTGAGACATCTTAGTCTCATATAATTCTCTCAGTTTCAAATCAGAACAGAACCCCTTTTTAAATAAGCTCCTCAGCTCTGTTTAATTACCCATAACCCACCATTACCGGTCATTATAATTTTTAGATGAGCTGCTAAATTTCCATTTATGTAAGCCACAGCTGACTTAAAATGTACCCTTTAAAAAGTTAATCAAAATCAGCGAAAAAGGTAATAGTCTACAAACACTGTATGAGATTTCAAGAAATTCCATAATAACATCAGGTAGACTGGGAAGTGAAAACACAACAATAATCTTTCTGCAGTTTTCAACTTGGTATTCTCTTTACAACTACAGGAATGGACCAAAGGTCCTCTAGCAGACCTCTGGCAAAAGATATTGGCTTCCAAGCTAATGATCTCAAATTGTACACTTGTGGGTAATTAAGCATTGCTGTTCCCTCTGTAGCTTACAACAGCAAATATGTCATTGTGAGAATAAACAACAATTACACTTACTCTCATTACGCTCTAATTGCATCATCCTATGTTACAATCACAAGCAAGGGGACATCTTATTAAAAGCCACAAACAAATACATGTAAGACATAACAAAATAGGAGACCATATCCCAAAAACTTTGGAATCAATTTAAACAAAAATAGGCGGTTATGTGGACACTGGACATTAAATAGAGCATGCATTTAAAACCCTCATGGGTATTTGGTGGTCAACTACAACAGCAACACACTGTGTGCACTTAATGTGGCTGAAAGTGCTGTCAAAGCTTGGGAAAACTCATGCAGGCAAGGTAGTAATTTGACCTCACTCAAATCCTTCCATCAGACGCTAACCAAATAGAAGTCAAAAGAGCGAATGAAGAAAGACAAAGAGATAAAAGGGAAGAAAAAATAGAGAAGAGGCTAGACCATTGGGATTAGTGCTAAGTAACTAAATGGGCCATATCACTTTTCCATTACCAGACAGGAATAGCTATTTCAACTGATGGAATCTAAATAAAAAAAAGTAAACTCCGTCCTCTCTCAGTCTTTTGTTCATTCGCGTGTAAATATTGTGCATGCTTATAGCCTTTCCGTTTTTTCCTATATGAGCAAATGGAGATTTGCCTTCATATCCTTGAGGCCCATCAATAAATAAACCTGACGCAAATAAACAGATAAATAAATAAATGTGAAGAGCCTAGTAAATGGGCATCAGTCAGCATTAGTGATGGAACCATGTCATGCACAATCATGCTTGACTGGAGGGGGAGTGCCTGAGTGTAGGGAGCATTTTTGCTGATTGCATGCCCTGTGTGTGTGTGTGTGTGTGTGTGTGTGTGTGTGTGTGTGTGTGTGTGTGTGTGTGTGTTCATGTGAGTGAGTGAGTGAGTGAGTGAGAGAGAGAGAGAGAGAGAGAGAGAGAGAGAGAGAGAGAGAGAGAGAGAGAGAGAGAGAGAGAGAGAGAGAGAGAGAGTGAGTGAGTGAGTGAGTGAGTGAGTGAGTGAGAGAGAGAGAGAGAGAGAGAGTAGGAGGGGGCATTACTGTGTTTTTCTCCCTTTTACCCTCATTTAACCCTTTCTTCCCCCTTTAACTCTGTATCTCTATCACTATAGATGCATCTGTCCATAACTGCACAACACCCTGACTTCATTTCAACGGATGTTGACAGCAACATCCATTTTTTTTAGTCCTTGATGATTAAATCTGTGTTGAAAGCCTCAAGCAGCTTCTTTCTTTTACTTTCTAAACTGCTTTATGTACCGTCTACTCTTTTTGTCTGACAAACACCTTGACTCTGTTTTAACTCAGATGACTGATTAGCAGACGGCATCTATCCTTGAACATGTACGGTACTGTGTTAAGAACATTGCTCTAATGACAATGACGACTCACTTCAGATGTTTTCACAGATAGAATAGTGACCATAGCTCTAAAGAAATTACAGATTTTTTTCTTTTTGTTGTTGAGACAGCCAGATATTAAGTTCACGACACCAATTCATGCAAAGTACACAAACACGTTAATTGTGAAAGGATGTGGGAGGCTTACTGGTTTACTTAAAAATGCAAAATATTATTTTCCTAGTGTGTGTTTTTCTTGTATTCATTTGGGAGTGTGAACACTTGTATAAGTTTTCTAACATAGTTTAAGAAATAATTAACCTTTACACCTCGATTTTGTTGCCTAACATTTAGGGTTTAAGGCAACAAAAACTGGCAGATTTTATTAGTGTTTATATTTTATATATCTACTGTTATTTATTACTCAAATTACAAGTCATTACAGCCAATGAAACCTCAGAGGCAAACTGCCTTGTAATTAAGTGCATTATTTTCCTGCAACTTCCTGCTTTCACAAATATGTACTACAGATTACATTTATTTGGCTTCATGTTTTCATTTACAAATTACAGGAAATTTCTCCTTTTCTCAATGTACAAGAATGAAAAAAAATACAGTATGTAGATCTTGATCTTGAAGTGCTGATGTTCGTGTTACTCTCACTTACTGATTTGACCTCAGAAGCATTGTTAATTAATTACGTTTTATTCATTTCAATCTAAAAAATATGATCTTATCTTCATTTAATTATAAGCATAGTCAAAAGCATTATAAAACTGCAAAATTGAACTTCAATTTTTCAAGTGTAATTTAATTAACAGCATTGTAGAACCTGCTGAATTCACTTTGTAACAAATTCAAGTGTGAAAAAAGTCAGGACAGCTATGTCACAAGCCCCACCTACTCCAAACTGAGAGCATCACATACATTATAATTTATTTTATATCGTTGTTCCTAGAATCACCTTTACTGATATGTCCTTTTGAAAGGAGCATTAAACATGCTTTGACACACTCTCTCTTTATCTGCATTTATGAGAATTACTATTATCACTCATTGCCTGGTCCACCGTTCCTTCCCTTTACCTCCCTATTACAGACATCAAGCATGTCTAATGGGAAAGTAAAATATTAATTTCACCTCATTGTGGCTGACAGATTCTAGATAATGGCTGACACTTCAAATGCAAACATCAGCCTGGACATTATATCCTAAACCTTAGTAATAGCCACATCATATTAAGGAAGCGAAAAGACACACGAGTATGACAGCAGAGATAGAAGTATTTGATTCAGGCACTGCTTCTTATTGTCAATGCTTCGCATAACCATACAGGATGGCATCCTATTCCTACACACATTATTATTTCTCTAGCTGATCATCAGTTGGCCCTGCTGTATGCCTAATGAGCGATAAATAAGGTTTAATTCAACCGACGTAAGTTGCCCATCCTTCAACACTAAGCATGATGGCTTGGACGAGATTCCATTGGAATTATATGAGGGCAATTTTTCAGCTAGTAGGATGGTCCGACTGCCTCTCCTATATTTGGCTTTCATCAGCATTCCTTTGGCTTTAAGCTCTGCAAGTTTATGGGTCTATTAGGAATTCATCAAACAATGAACAATATCACTCTTATTGTGTGTATGTGCCCGGGGTAAAAATAAGATAAAACCCTCCATTATGGGGCCTCCAAAGCATATTTGCCCTCCAAAATTGATCCAGTATTGACAATTTACACTTAGGGTGACCTTTCATAACTGCCCACATACTTGAAAGCCAATATTGTTTGGAGAGTGAGCAAGAAAAAAAACACATCATACTGCAAACACTCTAGGATATTATTGAATATGATAAATTAGTAGACATTTTTGCTCGGCAGTTGTTCGTTGATAGTCCACTAGGCGGGAGGCCTGAGTTCTTTTTACATCAATGAGGCCCTGTACCAATAGAGTAAGACAATATTGGAGTTAGGTGTTGAGAACTCTGAACCCATAATAGTACTAGCTCATTGACTTTATTTCTAAAAAAGGAAAGAAAAAGTAAGCATTACCATAGGGAGCTAGACTCCACATGATAAGACTTCCCAGACAGGGGCTGTAAAAGGGCATAATGGCATGAAAAGGGCATGCAGACAGCCCCCTGTTGATATCCTGTGCTCAAGTAGATAGCTTCAGTATAACAGCAAATGGTTTGGGGGCGGTGGGGGGTACCTAACAGCAGGGGCAGGGGCGAGAGACCCCTGGTGTCCACTCAGAGGGACTGAGCCTTTTATTAAGATTTGATTTATCCTCTCAAAATGGCTCCATGTCACACTTCACTTACTTTACATCCTCTCTTGGCAGAGTCAAGCAACGAATCAGTTATGCGCCAAGGGTACTCAAATGGTACATAAAATCTTCATCTATATTTCCATGATGGGTTTTCTGCTGAGGATGAAAAATGATCAGGTCCAGAGAAAGGCCCTACGGGTCAATGGGAGGGACAATGGCTTTGTCTATGCCTTAGGACATCAAATCTTAATGGAGTGGCTGCCCATGCCTCAGTCCCTTCCCATCTGCCTTTCCTTTTGGCTGTTGATAAATATCCTTATCTGTGAGAAGCAGGTGATAGATTTCAAGCAGCACATCTCTACAGAGCTCTGCTCTCATCTACTCTATGGATATCTTACATCTACTAAGCCATCCGAGCTATAGCATGAGGCACTGACACCCTCTGGGTCTCTTCGCCCCAAATCATGTTAGCTCCACTTCCTGTAGGATCGCCTCTGGGACCGCCCCAATGAATAACATCTATTAACACCCTGAAGTGTATGCCAGAAGCTTGTGGAAGCAAAGGGCTTTAGCCCTCAACTCAGAGACACCCTACAGCAATACTACCTATCTAATATGTGACACTCGATTGTGCATGTGTGTGTGAGAAACAGTACAAAAGAACAACTGCCGGAGTGGTTTGGAGCCAACAAGAAAGAGATAAAGTGATGGGTACAACATATGTGTGAGCAAATTAATTACTAAGGTAATTATGATCACTATCACTTCCTATGATGTAATTTAAGAAACAAATGGGTGATTGTCCCCCTGATCAGGGAACAGATGAGGAAGTAGCTGCCAGGCTGAACCCACTGTAGTGTGGTTGTCTACATCAGGGTGATGTGGATAACAAACACATGTAATATAGGTATAAACAGATCATTTATGTCACAAATGATGTGGGGTATAAGAGAACAAGAGGAAATTCTTTATCATTGCCAGCAGTTCCTTCTTAAGACACTTCCTTTTGGTTTTTTCATTTGCCTCTTTGCAGATTCACCTGATTTCTTCCTCTAAAATTTCATGAGAGAAAATAGGTAATTTAATCTTCATTAAACATACAGGGGGCCCACTCTCTGGTCTGACCAGCTGAATTAACTGCAAGGCTTTGGGGGATTTGAAGGTTGGGCTGAAAATCCATAACCCTGACAAGCATTATATCACTGCATCTCCATTTTTTAATGGGTGTAAGATGATCCCTCCCTATTCAATGTCAAATAAGTCCTTAAGAGACTTACTATATAGAACAGATAAGGGAACTTTTGATGGACTGACCTGTGAAGGTGAGGTAGGAGAATGGGCCAGAGAGAGGAAAGGAGAGAGGCCCTGGTTTGGGAATGTAATGATGTTGAAAAGGCAGTAAATAAATACGATTGGCTGAGTTCTCTTTGAAATCTGATTGATGTGTCTTTTGGGATGCCCCCCAGTATGAAAGACCTACTGAGTCTGTGGCTTTCATCCCTGACCGAAAATCGATGAGCTAGGATGTATGAGAGGCTCCTGTTCTCTACCCACCAATCTCCTGCCAGATACCCAGGTAACTGTCTCACCAGAAAGGGAATAGGATATAGAAGAGGAGAAAGCAAACATATCTTTTTTTATCCTTATTCAAGTAAAATTTAATTTAGTGTTGACTGCAGTTCATGTGAAGTGTTGGATTCTACACTATACAACATTATATAAATTATCTTCCTGAAATAAGACTGAAATCACAACAAATATGTTGCTCCGCTGTTCTCCATCAATCCATCCAGTTTCTGTGTGTATAATTAGGACTGGCTGGTGTAATTGCATAACACATGAGTATGGCCTTCCAGGTTAGGTTTTCCAGCTTACACAAAGTGGAGACAAGGAAATAGGAATGCTTCTGGGGGTAATTGGGTGTAATTGTGACTGGCAGAAACTAGAATTGTGTTCAGCCTGACACTTGAGGTAGTCTGCTAGAGTATAGTTTAGCCTGAAGGACGACAAAGAACGACATGCTGATTTTAAATGAACTCTTTTTACGTAAGCAAAGATTCATGTGTGACTCTGAGAGACTCTCTCTGGTACATGCTCCTCGTTTGAGGATGGCGAGAGGTTAATCAAGCTTTAAAGCATGAGATTACAACAGACATGACAAGCAGGAGTGAATAGATTTGGCACACTGTCTGATATATCTGCTTAGAGAACCTTCTCTTTTAGTTAATTCA
Source organism: Scomber japonicus (assembly GCF_027409825.1). Lineage (NCBI taxonomy): Eukaryota > Metazoa > Chordata > Actinopteri > Scombriformes > Scombridae > Scomber > Scomber japonicus. The sequence goes on along the minus strand of NC_070585.1, from coordinate 23,159,870 downwards.
GAGACTGAAATGCTGTCAGTCCGTGAGTCAGAGAGAAAGATGTACAGAGCAAATATGTACAGAACAAAAGTACATAAAAATTAATGCAGCTCCACTGACCCAGAATCTACATCATTCTCTGAATACAGACTTACTGTAAACACTGACAGTTCTCACCATGCACAAATAAGTAGAAATCCAAAGACAGAATTCAATCACTGAGATACATTTTGTCACTAAATTGTCCACCACTGGGGAACTTAAAGGGACATTTCAGTATTTTTCAACCCGGACCACATTTTTCCATCTTTTTGTGTTTAGGTGGCTAATAGGGAAAACAATATGTGTTATTGGTCGAGTACTGAGTGAAAGCGCCTCAGCTTGCAGCTTTGAAACAGGCAGTAAAGTAACCCTTTGGGGCAATAGTGCCCTGTCAATGTCCATCAAGGAAAATACTGTAGCTTGATTTTGCCACTGAAAGGCTCAAATAGTTATTATTATTTAGCTGATTGCCCTGTTGGATTACATTGCAGCCTGTTTCATGGATGTTGGCTGAAGCCCTCTCGCTCAGTACTGGACCAATTGTAAGAAATAGTTGTCCCCATTAGTCACTTAGACACAAAAAGATGGGAAAAGATGGGAAAACATGGTCCAGATTGAAAAATACTGAAGCTTCCCTTTAATAGTTTATCTTTACAGACTGTGCAGAAAGATTTCTGTTTGTCCCCTTATATGTGATGAGACAAATTCCCCTTATACTCTATAGTGGCTGAATTCATTTCCAGATTCCATTTAGAAAAAAATCCATGGAGCCAGCATGTCAAAAGGATTTCCCCCTGTCATCACCTCAGAGTAGAGAACCCAGGCAACTGTTAATCAAACCACAGAACCAGCTTTATATCAATAAACAGAGAGCTGTCAGCGCATAATACATTCTGGTAGCATAGCAGTGTTGTGCAAAAAAAGTGACCTGAGAAGAGTCTGATGCCCAATGTCATGCAAGAAAGACATCAAAAGGACCACACTAACCTTAGTTGTGTTGCAGGAATTTGGAAATCAAAGACATACATAATACTCAATACAATGCAAAGTATATTCATAAACAAAAACAGAGATGATGCCAAGACAAATCATGTTGTGCACGGGTGGCCAACCATGTTTACCAGTGTCAGGGCCCAGGTAGCGTGAAACCTCGGGTCAGGTTCCTCCCAGTTGGATGCACCCAGAATACATCAACAGAAAGGCCATCAGTAAACATCCTGATCAGATACCCAGACCCCATCAGAACAAAGAAGCACTGCTTTGACGCAGACACCCAGCAAAGGAAACCTGACACTATCCCAAAGTTCATGACCATAGATCAGGACTGGAACTTAGAATGGTAAATTGAGGGCCTTACCTTTAGGCTCTCTGAGATACTAAAACTCTTTCACTTGGGACAACAGCTTGCTCCCAGCTCAAAAGTGGCACTATACCATGGCCTCAGGCATGGTGGTGCTTCACATTTAGTTGCAAACCACCAACTACATGCTAAAGGTTATGGTCAAATAATGCCAAGAGGACTACATCATCTGCAAACACTAAAAATGGACACTTTACATTTATTGGCTGGAGTAAACAGAATATATGAGATGGTGCCTTAACATCATGTACGTGTTTTACTTCATCCATGATCTCCACCAGGAAATCACATAATTGTTCCTCCCATAGCAAAAATGTTGAGTTTTAGTTACCAGTTAGTAGCTTTCCACTGGCTACACTGGCTAGAAGATAACGGATTCTTAAAGGCTGAATAAGTCTGAAGCAGGAAAAAGCTAATAGCCAATTAGACAACATCAACCTTTGCAATGCCTCTGCCTAAACCTATATCATACATTACTACCTAACCCTAAAAAATATGTCCAATATTTTATTTTATCAATATGAATTTATTTTTTTCCTTTTCTTTATCTTTTATTACTGTACTAAGTGGTTGTTGAGAGTTAGAGCAAAATCATTTTCACACACATCATACTATTCAAATACACACTCATCCATACATCATTATGATGTCAGGTATTTGGACACACAACTGAAAGAGATTAAACCAATTATAACAGAAACTGTTGCAAGACACAGGGAACCAATCTGTTGAGTGTTGCAGACAATTAGGAATTCCAAAGTTGCCTCAAAGCATGCATGTGCATGGGTGGCATAAAAAAGCAGGAATCATCTAGCAAGGTATCGATTTGGGATGCTGTTGTACATCATTTTGACATTTACCAGACATAGAGGGGACAAAGAAAAGGTAATACACACAAATATTGTGCACGGCCAAAGCAAGGAGGTCTACAGACCTCTCCAACAAAAAAACTGTTACAAGACAGGACGTGATATCATGCTGTGACAGCATAGTTTTATAGGAAGAGCATGGCAATTAGATGATGACTGGAGCTGCTCTACAAGACAGAAATTTTCCTGAGTGAATCAAATACATTTCACTTAAAATAGTGGCCACTATAATGACTGTACGTTGAGTGTTACATGTTAAAACATTTAAGTTTAACATCTACAGTTGAACGCATTTTCAGAGGAACTGGGGTAATGTTACATCATATTAATCCTCTTTTGTGGCAGAGTGCTGGTAGTGTTATAAGGTATTCATTATAGTTGACTTTTTTTAATGACTTAAAATGCCATGTTTTGTTTTTTTCTTTGTTGTTTTATATCATGTGCTATAAATATACTGTATGTGCAAAGTGCAATTACACAGCACATAAGTGAGAGGGCACTATCAACTATTGCCTATATTTTCGACAATTTTAACGTGGTCTTTACAAAAGCCTTGTTAATGCAGAAATTCAGCAATTATTTCTTTTAATTTAACATGTGAAAATGTAATTTCAAGTGAAACCAACACTGATCTTAAGTTATGGCTGTGTTACAGTTTCACTCATGTTGTTCACATTTTTAGTAGCATTACTATAGAAACCATGGTTTGATATGAATCATTATGTGTGTGTTGTGTATATAGTGTTGTTTCTCAAATACAGTAAATCTTACATAGTATGCCTTAGAACATTTAATTCTTTGCCAAGTCAAATGTAATAACTCAGCTCAGGACTCTGCATGTTGTAGACCAGCTCAGATTGAGTGTTCTGACAGTAAGGACTAATGCAGCCAGCAGAAGTGCAGTAGGAGGCAGGGTGGTGCTGGGTCTGGGTTAAAAAAGTAGTTTAATACACACACCTAGTGTTCTGTTACCATAGTTAGCACCTGGCCACCGAGAGCCTGGACTGGAAGGGCTTTGATCACCTGTAACAATGTTGGTGATGGAAAAATAATAATAAAGAAAAGAGGGGAAGGGAAGAATGGAGAAAAAGGAAAAGAGAGAAAGGCATCAGAGGTGACACATTTCAGATTTTAGACAGGAATGAGCCACCCCCAGAATTTGGCAAAACCCTTAAGATTTACAAAGACAGCTGCACACACATTTAGACACAGACATAGCCCCACATTAAACCCCAAATAAAGAAATATGGAATGAAAATAGTGAAAGTAAAGGATGGAAATGGCAATCTGTGTTACATTTGGAGTAACATTTTGATGTCATTATTGTTGAGCAGCATTATAGAAGTGGAAACAAGACAAACCAAATGAAGAACAACATAGTAAAATCTAGTATCATCAGCATTACATGATAAAAATCATTACATTACGTAATACGTTTGTCTTTTGAAAATAAAACTGGAATTTTCTCAACCAACTTGTTTTGGTATGAGGAAGTGGCCGTGTCGCCAAGCAGGTTCCTTTTCTTTGCCAAACACAAATAAAAACATCAACATAGGACAAGGATTTACGATAACGGCTATATTTTGTATACCACAGCAAATATTGACTACTAATAATTTTGCTGCTATCAACAGCTAATAATTCTGACATATAATACAGCAAATAGTCAATCTGTATTAAATAGGCAGAGAGTAAATAGTAGTCTGTTTGCAGAAATGTAGCCTTTACTTTTAAGTCTAAAGCATCTGTAGATGTCAGCAACAAACTAAAAATATGAGTCGGGCAGAAATGTATTTCCCCTGCCTTGAAAATGTATGCTTATTCTTATTGCCTGCTTTGCGGTGCAATCTTTAGCAGAACTATCTAGCCCAACCATTGTTTTTTTCCCCCCTCTTTTTTTCCTGCCTACTTGCCAGTGTGGAGATGACAGCACCTGTGGCTCTTCTGTAGAACTCTGACTTGAATATCAATTGACCCTGGCACCCCTACTAGGTGGTACTCCCCTGGGCATGGGTCATTCATCGTGGCAGAATGGAATATGTTAACACCAGGATTACACTAAATCAGCCTTAGTCCAACCGCAGCCAGCATGGCTGCATTATAATGAGTGCTTTATGAATGGCAAAGGGACAATAAATCGCTAATGACATGCACTAAGCCACATGTGTGCTTGTTCCTATGACTCATGTTTCCGCAAATACTCGTCATGTTTTATGTGTGTATCAGTCACAAATCCTCAAAACAAGTCCAAATGACACAAGTGCATGAATGGACACTAGTTCTAAGCAAACTGGAGAGCAAAGCCTCTTCGGTATGATAGACAGGAGCCAGTTGCAGTCAAAAAGTGAATGGGAAGGTGTGTCCAAACTTTTGACTGGTACTGTACGTTACCTGTAAAGTAGCAACATAATGGAGACAGTCTTTTTTTTTCTCCTGCAGACAGGTGAAACTGACCACAATTATAAATCAAGACAAGGATTGCGTTCTTGCTGCCTTACCATTTCGAGGTGTTCGTTTTCGTCGATCACGGAAAGCTGCTCCGGACTGTAGAGCTTCCATTAAGCTGTCCATCACACCAGTTTCATCTCCCTCTGTAAGAGAACAGATAATAGAGGAAAAATATTTATAAGATTTCTAACATTACCACAACAAGATGAAATACATAATGTATGCCTATGAATATGTACATGTACACATAAACACACATATGACTGCTTCAAGGTCTACTTCTGGGTATTCTGATGGATATCAATGGATGCCCACTAACCACAGGTGAATGGACAATCACCTTGCATCACAGGGAGAAAGGGCTGTGACTGAGAATGAGATATAAACAGGCCTTTTATAGAATGCATAAGTATTGAGACTGAGGCCTGTCACTCAGGCCTGTCCTTTTTTTCAGTAAACAGCTGGGCAAGAGGAAAATACACTTAGAGCTTACAACTAATACAGGCAGAGGAGCCCCAGGATGAAAGCATCCACTGATGGTCATTGACAGATATTCTTTCTGTGGCTAACGCAGGGGAGCTAAGTGCTCTTTACAAAGATTTAGTGTGGAGCCGCTCAATACCCGGGCGCTCTATCATTGTTCAGTCAATGACACCGGGACCGGCCTTCGAAAAACATTCCCCCCTGCCCACCGTTCCAGCTGTCGTGTGGATCCATGAAACCAGAGAACTACTCAGTCAGCATGGCTGAACAGACAGGTAGGAGACACTTAAAGTGCTATGAGGCTAATGGCGTGACAGGTTATTCCCACACAGTGCACATGCAGCATACCGCACTGGAATAGGGATTCAAAAATAAGCTTAGGGTTCTATATCTGGGTCATCTATCTTTACGCCCCAATACTAATGAGTCAGAGGGGCACCCTTTTTATCATGCTGGTCCAGAACAGACATTATTTTAAACTAGGATCATTAGGGTGACTTATTGTGGAGCTAGAGACTTGGCCATCAATTCTTCTGAATACATGAGTGAACTAGCTCTTCCACAATGTTTACCATCAGGGTCCAGGCATCTTGTTTCTCCAGGATGCTTACAGCTATAGCTGAACGGAAACATTCCGAAATAAGCGGAGACAGCAACTACCTCCATACGCAGTACTACAAGACATTAGGGTTATCAATCTTTTGTTAGTCGCGTGTGCTCAAAGAGACACAGTCAGACAAAGTGAATTTATGAACGGAACGCCTCAACACTGAATGTTACATGATTAATTTCAGGAAATGGTACATATTTTGCAATTATATGAGAAATTCAGGGCTGCATATGTTTTCCCTTCTCCTCCAGCAACAAACCAACCAACCTGCAATCATTCATGCAAGAAATGGGGAAAAAAGTATAACTAAGAATAGAAACATGTCATATGCAAATTTTGAAAAAAGCAACTCTTTAGTCGTACTTACACTAATTTTACTCTCTATCTCATTCCCTCTCTTTCTTCCTCAAGTCCTTCCCAAGGGCTACTTTGAAATCAAAGTATCTGTTCGGCTGTGTGCTGTGCTTAAAAGCAATCCCGATTAAATCAAGCTTAATTAGACCAGCTTTATCAGAACAAAACCAAAGCTGAGCCAAGTAGTGCTTATCTCAAATTGCAGCACTACACCTCAGATAACAAGCTCATTGGTTTAAAAGAGGGCACATGGGTTTTGTCTGCACTGGACCTAAAGAACAATATGGTGAACAACTCACAACTACTATAACTGTATCAACTCCCAAGATCTTTAGCTACTCTGTCTTCTTATGTAGGCTACCAAGGACACATTGTGAGTCTGACAGAAGGCAGAAAGTGTTAAGTGGCAGGTAAACATTTATCTACAACCACCTTGGCACAAGAAACTTTTTGACAGCTCCTTCTTCACTGCCTTCTTCATGGAGACCAAGACATCACAGGGGGCACCTGACACTTTGATCAATTTGTCCTACTTCTAGCTTAACTGTAGCACAATTCATCATTTGTAATGGCCAGACTTCGGAGCCCTAGTAGATTGGGGTTCAGAAGGAGGACTGCAGACACAAAGAACCAAAATGACTAAAATGGGAAACATACTCCCCTGTCACCTAACGGTACTCAATTAACTATGTCCTACTGGGCCGCAGTTTAAACTCGAACAGGAAAGCAGGAAATTCTCAAAGATGAGGCTTCACACAATCAACCTACATAAAACGTATGCATTTATGTTTATATACTCAACACATCTGCAAAGACGAGGTAAGTGATCAGTAACAAAACAAAACAAAAAAACCCAAAACAAAACAAAAAATGATTTGAGTACAGTTATTCTGCTAATCCTAAGAGCAAACTTTCTTCATTACTTATTGTAACATTGCCCATTTTTGCAGATATGTCTGCCTCTCTCCTGCAATTCACTCTTGTCTTATTTTGAGCTGTTAAACCGAGGGCAAATATTCATCGGCTTCTCATTAGCAGCAGTGGTAGATTGCATGCTGGGGAATTACAGAAAAGCTAACCTTTTATGCCCAAAGATCTTTCTCAAGAGGAAAGATCCCCTCTGCTCACAGGAAATTGCTTTCTAAATGGGTTAAGATGGGCTAAGACCCAAGACATTGACAAAACCCTTCCAGTGATGAAACACCTTGGTTGGCACCTCAACAGACAGCCCAGAGGTCCTTTAATGATATTATTAAAGCTTGTGGAAGTGTGGAACGTGGTTGCGGCTTTTGCACTTTTAGGTACTTTCTTAAACAGTTAAACCTTTAAAAGCAGAAGTAAAGCTCTGTGAAACTCTACTCCCAGAGAGTAATATTGTACCTGTTCATTTCTTTGATCCCTGCCTACCACCCCACCCCCCCTCCCCTCCCCCCTTCACCTGAGTATCAGGTGGTACCAGAACCCAGGGGCTGTGCCAAATGTAACAGGGAGCCCTGGGGATTGGTTCAGTCTGCAATATATTTACAAGCAGCACTATCACATTTTCTAATTAGGAGGGATAACAAGAGCAATGTGCTCTCAGCAGGATTGGCATAAAAACTTCACACATCAGATTAGTTTATCCCTAAGAAGAAAAGAAAAAAAACTACCTACAGTATAAGTGGGAGAAAGTGCCTGCGATGTACTATTCACCAATCCCCAGGAGCAGAGCACTCATACACAAAGTCACATGGCAACAGTTGCATAGATGGAAATGGAGGGAAAGAGATAATGGACACACATACTATACAGTGAATGTCACTATTGGGGAAGGAAGATGTAAAGGACAGAAAAAGGAAGAGGCAATATACAGAGAGAGAGAAGAAAAAGACATAGAGCAGAGAAGGCAGCATGGGGGAAGAGTGAAGAGGGTTTCTGTGGGTGCGCTAGTGCGTGTGGCGGAGTGGGTTATTGAGAGGGACTAGTGGAGCGAGGCAAGACACGAGGTCGTAAAACACCTTCCTGGATACTTGACGGCTTGAGTCCTGTGACATTTAATTATTTCTAAAACATACTCTGCAGTATGCAAGCACAGGCACACATATGCCCACCTAAACCTGCCTACACATGTTTTATTGGTACAAATGTATATTTGCAAAAAGTAGTAACTCGAGTTACCAAATCCAAATTTGTTGGGCAAATTTCTTGACTCACAAGCAAGTTTAAGTTCTATAAGCAAAGACAGCAAGATAGATTGATAAATAGAGTGAGGCTAGAGAGAGCATACTAATGTCAGCAGGGTGACCTTCTCTCATAGCTGCACATGGCAAGGTCAATTAGAAGAGATACAGCAGTTGAGCCAAAACTGTCAGATAACCATTGAGTCATCAAAGACTCTACCAAAACTCTTCAGTCAAGGCCTAATTAGGAATCAAATAAATTAGCTGACATTATGCAAAACATCTCAATAGTTTATTTTTGCCAATTAAGAGCAATTGTCCAAAACATTCAAAATATGTATGTAACTGCAATGTAAGAGAACAGCTGTCACTGCAAAATCATGACAAAGC